>NC_056750.1:791154765-791349765 GCF_019279795.1 Protopterus annectens
ATGGGCACACCGGCCAGACAAACTTTAGTCACAGCATAAAAAAGGCAGTGGGAAATCAACAGCCTAAAAGGGCAGGAAAGAGTGGAAAAGTGAGTCTGCCAACTTCTGTGGGAAAAAAATTAAAAAGATTGTTAGGTTAACCTGTTTGTAGCTAATGACAGTTGGGGGAGGGGGCGTTTCCACAACAGGTACAGAAATTAAAAGAAAGTTAAATGAAGCATGTGAAAACCAGCTCCAAGAAAAATGTTTCGCTCTTACTAGTAACTGCTGCACAGTAGCACAAACAGCTGCCACATCCTCCAAGAGGATAGATGTACTTGTCCAAGGAACGTGCGATTAACAAAATTGCACCCTTGTGTGCTGTCCAGTTTTAAACAGCCACATTGCAATACACACGTAATATGTTATATCCCTTAGTGAAGAGAAATTTCTGGGGAATGAATGTAACAGCATCACTAACAAGCATGGAGAACAATGTTGACATAAAGCAAGTGTTTGATAATGTTGACCTTTGTTCATACTCACAGAAACACGGCCCCAGGCAGACCTCTCAACCACTTAGCACAAGAAATATGGACAAACCCAAAAATAATGGGGGGGGGGGGGCAAAAGCCCCAAAATAGGGACACATTTTAAATACTACTCTTGTAAATTTATAAAGTTGCTAGAATAAAAGAAGGTGTGCTCGTTAACCTGCATTTTCTGGAGTGTATGAAATCTGAACTGAAACCCAAATATCTGTCATTCTTTAATGACTTCAGTCCTCAATGTTTTTGTTGTTTGTCTTTCGGCTTTTCCTGGTAAGGAGTCGCCACGGCGGAACTCCGGTCCGCTAATGACTGGCGGTAGATTTTTACGAAATGCAGAGGTGCCACCTCGACGCCCAACCTTCAACAAAGGCACACCCATTAACGCATGCATGTCTTTCGAACGCTACCCAACCGTGGAGAGGACATGCAGACTCCACACAGAAGGCACTCCCAAGCCCAGCCGAGAATCGAACTGGAGAACGTCTTGCTGTGACGTAACAATGCTACCGCCGTACCACCGCAGCAAACACAAATGCTATGAGGAACAGGCCAAAAAAATGAGGTGAAAATCCAGAAGCACTTCTAGAGAAACCAGAACTGTCTCAAGCAAGGTTTAAGTTTATTTGCAAGTACTGAAAAGGTTGATCTAACTGAGTTAGATTTTTCAGTGCATCTTTGCAAACTGTATCTTGTTGTTGGACTGATGCGAATTGTCTGGTCACATTTGCTGCTTTCTGAACCGTAAAGGTTTAGACATCTTTCTAACTGTACTCTTTGCTAGTTATCCACAATTTTCAAACTACGAAATAAACTCGCTAGGAAGACAGCACAGTACAAGATCTGTCATCAAAGAAAGGCAACAAAAGAAAAGGTTGCAACATAAGCAATGCCATTATTAAAAGAAAAGGTTGCAAAATCAGAAATCAGATACATTTATCTCTACTGTACAGGAAATAAGACTGCTAGTTCTCGGCATGTGACCTGATCACCAACTTAAAAGCACAACTGTTACCTAGCAGTTGTCACATGCAATAATGGAAACCCTTTTGGCCCCTCTCGCTCTCCTTAGTAAAAGTTTCCCTACCCATTTTTCATACATTGGTACCCAGAAAAACAAAAAACAAATTCCCTAGTAACTAAACAGTGCAGCAGTTAGTGAAGCTTCCTCAAAGCTCTTGGTTCCATAGTTCAGTTCCCAAATGGGGTGCTTTCTGTGCTGAGTTTGAATATACTCCCTGTGTCCATGTGGGCTTTTGCCAAATCATCCTGTTCTCTCCTAATATCAAAGCTAGACAATGTAATGAAGTGGCTAACTGCCTGGAAGGGTGTGTGTGTGTGTGTGTGTGTGTGTGTGTGTGTGTGTGTGTGTGTGTGTGTGTGTGTGTGTGTGTGTGTGTGTGTGTGTGTGTGTGTCTTATTACCGGGATCTTCCGTGTAGGAATTTCACCTCTGAACAGAGTGCAACACCAAATTCAATACCCTGCATGCACCTACATCACTTGTTTACTTTGGAATATCTGTTGTCACAACAATACCCCTTCCCACTAACACCACCCCCTTACATTAAAAAGTACACATCGTTCCAAATGCTGCCCCTTTAATACTTTAGGTGGATATGCATCACTTTCAGTCATCATCCCTGCAGTCATTACACGGGGTTATCTTCATGTTATTAGTATTTCTAGATATGTTTTTTTTTTCATATTTGTGCTTGGCATCAGTTTTGATTGTTATACTGACATTTTGCCGCATATGTAAGCCTTCAGGCTTATAAGAGTGTGTCAGAAAAAACATTGTACTTATTTGATTACACAGAGTAAACCTGGCAGAACCCTTGTTGTAACTGAAAAGAAAACAAAACTTTAAAACGCAACCTTCTGTACCAGATAACAATCATTGGGTGCCCCATGAAACATGTATAGTTACACGTCTTTTCTAGTTTGGGGATTATGTTAGCGTACTTATTCAGTCAGTCTTTGATACTTGCTATATCTTATTCTGGCAAGCTGTGGGCATAAGTCGAAAACTAGTGCTTAATGGGATGGCTTAGTGGAACTAACCCAGTCAAAAGTGCATACAGTACTTCAATAAAATTATGTAGAAACATGACAAATAGTAGTCTAGAATACAATTTCAGTTGCAGAGTATATGTTGAACGCTTGTGGCAACAGATATTCCACAGTAAACAAGTGATGTAGTTGCATGCATGCTAGAGAATTTGGTGTTACACTCAGTTCACAGGTGAAATTCCTGCTATGAAGATCCCAATAAGACAGATTATTTCTGCATACATTTGTGCCACCCAAAAAAGTAAAATCTCTGTTCTATTTTGACCAGCTATGGTTGGGGTACTTTCTGTGCAGAGTCTGCAAGTCCTCCCTGTGTTTGTGCAGGTTTTCCCTGGGTGCTCTGGTCTCCTCACACATTCCAAAGTTCCAAAGACATGCAGTAGGTGAGAAATGGACACACTAAAGTGCCTATAGGTGTGTGTGTGTGTGTGTGTGTGTGTGTGTGTGTGTTTGCTATGAAACAACAACTATTAATGGGCCAACCACACGATGGTGTGAAAATTGGCTCTAGATGATTGTCGCTTTGAAGTGACACACCAACTGTATATGCAAGAATAGGAAAAGGGGTTGTAGATAGACGGATGCATGCTGTACCTACTTTGTTTTCATAATATGTTGTAGCTGCATGGATGGCAGTTTCCGGCTAGTCATCACATTATAGTTATATGATAATCAGGTGACAGCCCACTGCAGTATTTGCTGATTTTTCATTCGTGATGTCACTGACTAGGGATAGAAATGGACTTGGTTAATTGCTGGGTGAGCATCAGTACTGATTCATGCTGCACAGATGATGCTGTGACATTTATCTGAGGACCACATAACCATATCATCAGCAGAAAGAAGGTAGCTGTCTTGTTCTGAAGACTGAGGCACTGAACAGCTTACAAAAGAGGAACAGAGAAAAAAAATAAGATACCATACTGTTAATTACTGTCAGCAAGAGGGTAGACCTGGCCAGTTAGCACAGATGTGACCCACAACAATAAAGATGGTTTGTTTTATTACGGGGTAAAATAAGAATTAACTATAAAGCGACAATGTATTTTGGCTTCTGATAAGAATACAGACGAATGACACAGCAGAGACCATTTAGGAGATTAAAAGTATTCTCATAAAAAGTGCTTCTTACTGTGACTATATGAGGTACTGACAGCTATGCCAGGAGAAGTAGGCCAATATATGTGTAACATATGTCAGCAAAGCCAGCTGTAATTTTGTAAAGAATTATATGCCATTTGTATATCAAACTGATTTGTATAGATGCTTGTGTTGAAAATGGATATGTAAATTTGTGTTAAAAAGGTACCAACAGTGGGTCCTAAATGTATTGTAACTGATTAAATGCATACATTCTAAGTGAGAGAATACCGGAAAAGAAGAGGCTAAGCTCAGCTCCACTTGACTTTGGAAAACAGTAAGAAATTAAATTACTGGCCTAGGCCATAAAGATGTTATCTCACAGTTTTGAATGAAGCCAGAGATGCAATGTCTGTAAGAAGTATGGTTTATCAGCTCCTGTAGGAAGAGTGGAAGTGTTTTATGGTTTGATGACTTCCAGGAGCTGCAGCACATCTTAGTAAGGTTCTCTCTGTGTGTATTACTGACATCTACATGCTAAATCTGACAGCCTCTAGCCAAGTGGAATTGCATGGGCACCAGAAGTCAGAAAACCAGATCTATTTGATGCCATTCTGTAATCTAGGGGAAAAATTATATTTTAATACTAGGTGAGACTGAAATCTCATGGCAGTCTGTTTTTGGAACCTGACATCGAATGATCACTCACATACTTCATCTTGCCTTGCTCTAGTAAGTGACCAGGGAATAGGTAACTCTTTAGATTAGTCACAAATATATAGTGAGATTAGTTAAGTACTGTTTTTCTATATCTGTGTGAATCTATTCATCTGTGTTATTTAATACTTCCTGTGGTTTAAACTCTGGTGTTTATTATAAATAGATATTTACTATTTTCATGTTTTTTATTATTTATTATTAAATATATATATAAACCTTTCATTGTGGCTGGTCCTTTAGAGAATATTTTAACCTTTGAGAGTACTGGTATCTGTTTGGTGACTCTCTGGCCACTCCTGAAAGCTTTACTGCATTGGTCAAATTACCATGTTTATTAATATTAATTTCACTCAGTATATTTGGTTGCCCTTGTAAGAGCCTTAGAGTAGCTTGCTTGGGCATGTCTAGTGGCAGTAACTACCTTATAGTCTGAGCAGAAAGGGGCATAGCCAATAAATCTGTGCCAGCCTTTCCCAGGTGTGTGTGTGTGTGTGTGTGTGTATGCATGCGTGCAAATCAAATCTCAAAGAGTGTGTGTGTTAGCTGCCTGGAGCAGGGACACGAAGCACTGGTTTCTCAGAGAGGGTGCTGGAGGACTTGGCTTGTACACGTGGCTGCGGAAATAACAGCTGTACCACTGGGGAGCCTTACTGGGGACCTGGCGAGAGGTAGAGAGACAAACCCGGACCCCAGACTGAGTGTGTTCCCTGTGTACTCTTAAGGGAAATTGTGCTTGATGCATCTGGAAATATTGGCTGTATCCATTTTTCTTCAAAGTGAATTTCCCTCTCCAGTGTCAGTGGTGAGGATTTAGGCTCCTTGATTACTGGCCCAGAGTGAGGATGTCAAAGTTACAACACTGTAGAGATAGTTAGGAATGTACCTAATGTTTAATGATGGCCACAAATAATACCTCCATGAGCTGTAAGTACTCGTGGCAGGACAGGCAGTAACAAACAGCTAGGGCTGCCTGCCACCTTTTCAACTGTTCACAGTTGGACATTTCTTACTGAAACAGGACAAACCATACCAATGTCCAAAAACTGTTTTATTTTTCAACGTTTCTACTTATTTCCAGTATAAAAAAGTCCCTGCTGTAAACATTAGTTGTTTCTATTGTTTCATACCATAATACAGTGTTTCAGATTCGAAAATGCTTACCAAGATGAGGCAGCCTTAACCAAGAAGGTTTCTGAGTCATAGTAAGCCTGATCGATTCAAAGACAGCTCTTCCACTAATGTTTTTCCATGGCAGTGGCCACAGTGCAGGAGGAGGTCTTACTACTGAAGCCTCATGCAAATATAGTAATCCACTGGGAGAAGCTATTGTAAATTAGCCATGTTCTCTCCCTGAGAAATGGTGCTGGCAGAGAATTAACATGGGGAATGTTCTAATGCCATCAAAAAGATGGAATTCGCCATGCGATCCTACAGGAATGGTCATGGCTCATACAGCAAGTTCAAGTAGGTATACTTGAGCTGTGGATATCTTTGTGTGGCAAGTGTGTTCATCTTTATAGGTGCATGAGTGTGTGTGTGCGAGAGTCTCAAGACTGTCACCCTTTGAGAAGTAATTTCTGGAAGCTTCTTCTGCATGTATGTGCTAAAGCATGTGAGTGGGAGGGAGTTGCTCATACTCACAGAAACAATGGAGGGGTTTGTTTCAGTCTGCTTGGATGTACATGTCTATATGCATGCAGTGTGGTCTCCTTAAACTACTGCTCATCTTTTCTGTTGCGTTTCAAATCAAGAACCTCGAATTGAAGGAAAATATGAAACAGTAAGAACAACACAAATATTTCAGACTAATTCAAAGTTCTGAAAATAACTTGAAATATATATATATATATATATATATATATATATATATATATATATATAGACACATATATATATATATATATATATAGAGAGAGAGAGAGAGAGTGCAAAGAGGTATTTAGGAACACAATATGTTAGAAGGAGCAAGCATTTTAGAGGATACGGCCATGATCTTTTTGTTTAAATTATAGTTCCAGTGTAATCAGTCCACTAAAGAGATGTTCAGGTTTGTCTTCCATGCCGCACCATCTTTAAAACTTCTGTTTTCCTTAAGTTCTTCTTACGTTTTTTTTTTTTCCAGTAATTACTGTTGATATTTCCTGGTTTCCTGGGTTTTCACCATGGCCCGTTTTTACAATGGTGCAATTTTAAAATAACCTTTTTTTCACCTTCTTCAACTCATTAAGCATGCCTTCTTCTACCAAACAAGTCTGCAACAGTACCGTCATCTGTCTAGACACCATCATCTGTCTAGAATCTTCCTGGTCTTATTCCCAAGAATGAAGGGGCAGAAGGGATCTTGCCCATAGGAGCAGGTTGGTATATACGCTGATCAGGAGGGCAGAACTCAATGGTCAGTGAGGAGAGGAGAACAGAGGACCAAGTGATAAAAGTAAAGTTCCTTCCTTCTAAAAAACATGCCCTGAAATCAGGAGTCGTTTATTAAATACACTGGTGAGTCAGAAGACTTCTCCCTCATTTTCATCTACCACCTGGAATCCATCAAAGCCAAAGTAAACTCACAACTTCAGGATGAAAGCACGGTTTTGGGCATCTTCTGCCTACTCAGTTCACATGCCGGAAACAAAGAAGTTTTAATTCCAAAAATAAAAAATTTCCAACCCATCCTTATCACATCCATTTTTAATACATGCAGCAGACTAAGAATATTCAACAAGATTTGCCAGTTTATCCTTCTCACCCTGACAAAGTAAACCACCATACTATTTCCAGACAAGCTGGTTAACAGCCCTGTCCCATATTCTTTTTTGTGCACGTTAATCTGCAAATTTCTTAGCTTTAACTGCTGCCCATCACTACCTTCACACTCCAGCACTTCAGACTTTTGGTTTGTTTGCATTTGCACTGGCTGCTACCTAGCACAATTACTGTCTATTCACCTGATTCATCAATAGAGTTGTTGTTGTTGTTAAGCCACCAAATGATATGGAGTTGATAATGTAAAATGAAGACACAATGGTAAAGCCAAACTATTAGGCAATCTGAGATATGTGCTCTGTAATGAATTAAACTGTTGCTTGCATCAGCATTTGCAAAATGTTCCACTTGCAGCAGCAAAATTCACACACAAAATTTCAACACTTTCTCCTCTCACTTGGTTCTAAAATTTACCATTAGAAAACAAGACTGCAAATAAACTGGTGAAGCATCTAACACCACTCGAATTCCTACCAGTGAAATGAGTTTTGTGCCATTATGTAAAGGTAATGAGGAAATAAAAGTGTTCATTTTTATCAGATGTAGCCTTTTAAGTGGCAGAGCAGAACGAAGCACTGATTAAAGGATATCCATAAAACAATTTCAGCATTTTTGTTGTTGAACTTCACAATATACGTAATGTGAGCACAAAGTAATAACTTGTCTCCATGTAATCTGACAATTTTATAATTGATTTACTAAGTTTAAAACAGTTCAGTGACTTCATAATAAATTAGGCTACGAGTCACATAGATGTGTGCAGTTATTTAGTTACAGTAGATGTTTTAGGTTCAGTCTTACAGTATCCTTTGTTAATGCATTTTATTTAACCATAGATCCATCTTACCCAGCTCCACAACTTCTTTTTTTTTAAAATTAACTCATCTTAGTTTCTTACTTAATCACTACTCTGTCATTATTCAGTTATTTACTTTTGATTATTCTTTCAAATGATGCCCTATATTTCTCTTTGCTGCTGTGATGATGTGAAGTATTGCCATCTGTGCCAGGGAGAATAGGGCAGTGCATGTGTAACATATGCCAGGATAGTTAGCTGGAGTTTTGTATATAATTTTTTGTTATTTGACTATCACGCTGACTTGTACAGAGAGGCTTGTGTTAAAAAATGTATCAACAGTTTTATTATACCTGATTAAATATATATGTTTAAACAGAGAATTCTGAAAGAGAAGTATTTGAAATTAATCTATAATTTTCAAATACTGCAACAGGAGTGCTACAGAATCCTGAAAGCCCAAAATACTAAAGACCAAACTCCTGAAAGTTCAAAATCCTGAAAACTGAAAATACTGAAAACACGCAGGATACTTATTCCAGCACAAGTACATACAGAAAGAAAACACAAACCATATTAGTGTTCTACAAGTATAAGCAGGCTGTGCCACCCCCTGCTACTTAAATATATCAACTCCAAGATTAGTGTAGTGAAGTGCAATCTCAGAGTTGATATATTTAAGTAGCAGGGGGTGTGGGGGGCAGCCCCCCCACATGGGGGTGCAGGGGGGCTTGCCCCCCTGCATATAGTTGAAGGGTAATACATTTCTGTATGTACTTGTACTGGAATTTAGTAATTGTTGGTATCCTGTGTGTTTTCAGGATTTTGGTCTCAGGATTTTAGTCTTCAGGATTCTGTAGCAGTCCCACTGCAACAGATCTTAGCAAAGCTCTGAGTTGTGTATTGTACCAGAGTCAGGTGATTAAATGTGATGTCATTCTATGACCAGCACTGAGAGGATGGAACTCTCACAGCAGTTTGTTTTGCTTTCTTTGAAACCTGATTAAAAAAAAAATCTAAAAAATCTGTGTCAGTTATCGCAGTCAGTTCAGTTCAGTTCAGTTCAGTGTAAGTTTTAGCGGGAAGTTCATCACCTTGCCTTGTGGAAGTAAGCATCTCAGAATCTAATCTTGCCTTACTGTATTAACTCAGCTAGGGAACAGTTATCCTTTAGACAGTCAGGAAATACAGAGAGATTAGTTTAGTAGTATTTTTCTGCATCTGTTTGAATCTTTCCAACTGTTATTTTTATTTCTCCTGTGATTGAAACTCTGATATTTATTGTACTTGTATATTTAGTTTTCTATTTTATTATTTATAATTAAATATTTGTATACCTTTCATTGTGGCTGGTCTTTTAGAGCATACTTTTAACATCTTGAAAGTGCCTGTGCTTATTTTAGTGATGCCTTGGCCACTCCAAAAATCCTTGCTGCCTTGGTCACACTCTACCATTTATATTAGTATTGGTTTTACTTAGTACAATTAGATACCGTGGTTGGCTGGTGGCAGTGTGGTTACCTTATACTCTGGGCAGAAGGGGTACAGCTAGTAAATCTGTACCAGCCTTTTCCAGGAGTGAGTGTGCGTGTATGTGTGTTTGTGTGAAAATCAAATACCCAGGTGTGGATGTGTCAGCTACTTGGAACTAGGACACAGTGCTCCAAAGTGAGTCTTGTCTGGGATCTGGAGAGACAGAGTCTCAAGTCCCAGGTCTGCGGCGTATTCTCTGCGTGCTCTTGGGGGAAACTGTGCTTGATACAAAGAGCTGCATCTGAAAATATTATATAAATCCATTCCTGTTTTTAGTGACCATCTCTCACTGGTGTCAGTAGTGAAGATTGAGGCTCCTTGATTACTGGCCCGGGGTAGACAGGCCATCACATACTGGTGGCACAGTGGTGGGATATTGAACTTCAGTATCCTGTGGGCAGTTGTCACTGAAGGTGTGTGTGCTCTGAACAGTCACAAGGTAAACATTCAGAGTTTCATTTTCACAACAGTTTTATTTACTTTTATTAGTTTAGTTTAGTCAGGTAAAGCAGACAAAGATGTCAGCAGAGGATTATGGTAAGTCAAAAAAGAACCAGATGGCTAAGGTGTGCAAAGCCAAAGGACTGGTGCATGCTAACCGGGCTAAAGAGGAAATGATTTCAGCTTTAATCGCAGCTGCAGAGCGGACCAGTGGCCACTAGGACAACCAGTCTGGTGATGGAGATATGCAGCCTTCAGAGGACTTAAAAATCCATCTGGAGTTAGAGACTTGAACTGATGGCCAAAAGTTTGGAGACCGAAAAGAGACTGCGGCATTTGGAGACTGAAGAGAAACTGTGACATTTGGTGGCTGAAGAAAAGGAGAAGCAGCATCACCAAGAGGCTGAAGAAAAGGAGGTGCAGCATAAATATGAGACTGAAGAGAGATTGCGGCATTTAGAGGCTGAAGAAAAGGAGAAGCAGCATCACCAAGAAGCTGAAGAAAAGGAGGTGCAGCATCAGCATGGAGAGAAATGCTGACCCTTCATCAGGGTCATGGAGGTAATGGGGAAGGGAATAACCAGACCCCAGAAGCAATAAAGGTCAGTAAATTTCCACCTCAATTTGCAGAGGGGAAGACTTTGATAGTTTTATTCATATATTTGAAAGACTATCTAAACGGTATAATGTTGACCAAGAGTTCTGGGTATGGTTCCTGACCCCCTTACAACATGGGAAAGTTGTAACTGCTGCTTCTAAATTATCTAATACTGACTGTTTAAACCATGATAGTGTAAAACAATGTTTACTGGACTGTTATAAGTTAACACCTGAAGCTTACACAAAAAAAGTTTCATGAGCACAGATGCAAGGCAAATAAAAATGTATGTGATTATATTGCTGATTTAAACACTTATTTTCATAGGTGGGTGAGTGGGTGTCAGGTCACCATTTCTGAAAGACTGCCAGACCTTTTGGTGAGGGAACAAGCCCTTAGAACTTTGCCTGAGGACATGAGAATCTGGTTGGCAGACCAGAAATGTAACTCTGCATATGAGCTGGGGAGAAAAGGGGATCTCTACTTAGCAAGCAGGGTATCAATGGACAAGAAAGGGATACCCAGCGTAGCACATGTATATAAAGGAACCCATGCTAGGTAGCCTAAATCACCCAAACAGAGTCCAGTAACAGGGCCACTAGTTCGGGTACATGGCCAGGATCAGGGGCTAGATGTTTCAAACATAACCAGAGGGGCCATGTAGCATACAATATCCACTGAAGCAAGGTGGAGAACAAAAGTTGAGGGAGCCATCAAGTGGGAATGACAGTGTGCTAGTAGTAAGTTGCCTGGAGACAACAGGGGTATCAAACTATCACCGGAGTTTATATCCTATCTTAGTGGATGGAAGACAGGCCAATGCTAAGCACAGCCTCTAACATAACTATTGTGAAGCCTGCACTGGTTAAAGAGAAACAATACTTGTTTGGGCAGTCCGCTCCAATGCGAGCTTTAGTAGGGATCCCATTCCAAATACCTTTGGCCAGGGTACACTTTGAGTGAGTGCTGGAAAAAGAAGCAAGCAGGTAGCTGTGCTTGAGGGTATTCCTGCAGATGTCTTAATAGGAATGATTTTGATCATGCAGCACCTTGTGTGCATGCAGTTACATAGTCAGGCTTGGAGACAGGCATGTAGGTCTGGTAGCCTGAGGGAGAACCAGACAGACCCCACACCTGAAGCTGGGGTTGGTGATGTGGCTATTTCGGGGGGGAGCTACCCTGTAGCAGTGACCCTGAAAGTAAGCCACAGCTGCTGGTAAGTACTGACATTGCTGTAGACAGGGTGACTGCAAGGACAGAGGTAAGTGGCAGTACTCAGGCTGCAGTGAGACACCACTGTCAAAAGACACTAGACCTTCCAATGGAAGGGGAGCTGGGAGGAGTCACAAAGGTAGAGTTGAGACAGGCTCAGCTTTCGGACCCTACCTTACGAGGCTTGATGGTGGTAGTTAAGAAGACACCTGATGTTCAAGGAAAAGGTGAGTCTGTGTACTGAAATAAGGGTTACTGTATAGAGAGTGGACCCCTGAGGGTGAGGTAATACAGCAGTTGATAGTGCCCAGAACCTACCATCTGACACTTCCAGCCATAGCCTATGACATTCCTTTTGTAGGTCATATGGGCATAAAGCAAACTAAGAGATGTATTATGCAGAATATTTATTGGCCTGGGATTGCAAGGGATGTAACAGGGTACTGCAGAACCTGTGAGTAGTGCCAAAAGGTAGGCAAGACAAGAGACAAGGTCAAAGCTCCGTTGATGCCTTTACCTTTGACTGAGGCGGCATTTCAGAGGGTAGCTATGGATATTGTGGGGCATCTGAGTACCCCAAGTTCCACAGGGAAGAAGTACATCCTTGTAGTGGTAGTACATTATGATACTAGATAACCTCAGGTGGTGGCTCTGTCCTCCACCAAGGCAGTGAAGGTGGCAAATGCTTTGTTAGAGATTTTCAGCAGGGTAGGTTTCTGAGAGAAATACTGACTGACAGAGGTGCCAATTTCATGTCAGACTTGCTGGCTTGTCTGTGGAACTGTGGGATAAAGTATCTAAAGACCACCCCCTACTACCTCCAGACTAGTGGTCTTGTGCAAAGGTTAAACTCTACACTAAAGACCATGCTACAGGTATTTGCAGACCAGTTTAAGAGAGAGTGGGACAAATATTTGCACCATCTACTGTTTGCATACAGAGAAGTACTCCGGGAATCCAGAGGTTTTTCACCCTTTGAGTTGCTGTATAGGCACAGGGTGAAGGGACCTTTAGATATGATTCATGATGAGTGGGATGGTGAGTTTGAATCCCATAAGGAGTCTGTTGTGGCATATGTCCTAAACCTCAGGAGAAGGCTTAGGGAGCTCATTGACTTGGCCCAGAAGAACCTTGCAGGAGCCCAACAGCAGAAAAAGGTCTGGTATGATAGGAATGCTCGAGCCTGAGAGTATGCTGTGGGACAGCAGATTACGGTGCTTACTCCTGTCAGACACAATAAGCTGCATGCAGCTTGGGAGGGACCCTATGAAGTGGTAAGGAAGGTCAGTGATGTTAATTACATGGTAAACTTGCTAGGCAGGGAGCGAAAACTGTAGTATGTTAACATAATGAAGCCTCAGCATGTCATGCCAGGGTTGACCATTAAACCCAGTAAATGTTAGGTGGGTAGGGCAGAGGACTCCTACCTGAGACATACAGGGGGAGTGGTAAGATTAGGCCAGAACCTGCCAAAGTGGAAGCTATTCAGGTGAGGCCTGCTCCTGTTACCAAAAAGCAGGTGAAGGCATTCTTGGGGTCCGCAGAAAGTTCATTTCCAATTATAGTACAGCAGCTTCTTCCCTCACAGACCTCACAAGGAAAAACAGGCCAGATAAGGTAGTGTGGACCCCAGCCTGCGAGCAGGCATTCCAAATGCTTAAATGAGCTTTGGGAGGACCCCCTGTGTTAGTCAGTCCATATTACAGCAAAGAATGGTGCAAGTGGATGCTTCAAACCAAGGGGTGGGGGGCTGTACTCAGCCAAGTTTCCTCAGAGGGAAAAGAGCACCCAGTTGTATATCTCAGCTGCAAACTCCAACCCAGGGAGGAATGTTATGCAGCTGTATAAAAAAAATGTCTAGCCACAGTATGGGCACTGCAGAAACGTCAGCCTTATCTGTATGGAAGGAAACAGGATTGTAGTTACAGACCGCAATCCTTTAACATGTGTACACAAAGTCAGGCAACAAAATGCCAAGTTATTAAGGTGGAGCCTATGTTTACAGACAGGCAATGACATGACATGTATAGCACTATAGTGGGGGTCAGCAATGCCAATTCAGATGGCCTCTCAAGACAGAGTATAGGTTAATGTGTTCCCAGACAAGCCCATTTCTCTCAAGCAACATTTTTCCAAGGTCACTTGAAAAAGTAGCCTTCAAAGGGGGGAAGAGATGTGATGGTGTGGGGTGTTGCCATCTGTGCCAGGTAAATAGGGCAGTGCATGTGTAACATATGCCAGCATAGTTAGCTGGAGGTTTGTAAATAATTTTCTGTCATTTGACTATTACCCTGACTTGTACAGAAGCTTGTGTTAAAAAATGTATCAAGAGTGTTGTTATAACTGATATATATATATATATATATATATGTGTGTGTGTGTGTGTGTGTGTGTGTGTGTGTGTGTGTGCGTGTTTAAACAGAGAATTCTGAAAGAGAACAGTAGAAGTTTTTGAAATTGTTAATTTTCAAATACTGCAGCAGAGCTTAGCAAAGCTCTGTGTGTATTGTACCAGAGTCAGGTGATCAAATGTGATGTCATTCTATGACTAGCAGTGAAAGGATGAGTTTGTTTTGTTTTCTTTTCTTTGGAACCTGATAAAAAATCTACTTCAGTTATCACAGTCAGTTGAGTTCAGTTCAGTTCAGTGTAAGGTTTAGTTGGAAGCTCATCACCTTGCCTTGTGGAAGTAAGTATCTCAACATCTAATCTTGCCTTACTGTATTAATTAAGTTAGCTAGAGAACAGCTATTCTTTAGACAGTCGGGAAATAAAGTGAGATTAGTTTAGTAGTGTTCTTCTGCAAGTGTTATTTTTATTTCTCCTGTGATTGAAATCTGGTGTTTATTGTACTTAGATATTTAGTATTCTCATGTTTTCTATTTTATTATTTATTAATGAATATTTTTATACCTTTTATTGTGGCTGGTCCTTTAGAGAATACTTTTAACATCCTGAAAGTACCTGTACTTATTTTAGTGAGGCCCTGGCCACTTGGCCACTCCGAAAAGCCTTGCTGCTTTGATTGCACACTACCATTTGTATTAGTATTGATTTTACTCAGTATTATTGTATACCCTTGTAAGAGCCTGAGAGTGGTTGACTGATGGCAGCATGGTTACCTTATAGTCTGGGCAGAAGGGGTAGAGCTAGTAAATCTGTACCAGCCTTTCCCAGGAGTGTGTGTGTGTGTGTGTGTGTGTGTGTGTGTGTGTGTGTGTGTGTGTGTGTGTGTGTGTGTGTGTGTGTGTGAAAATTAAACACCCAGGTGTGGGTGTGTCAGCTATTTGGAACTGGGACACAGTGCTCCAAAGTGAGTCTTGTTTGGCATCTGGAGAGACAGAGAGAGTCCAGTCCCAGGTCAGGAGCATGTTCCCTGTGTGCTCTTGGTAGAAATTGTGCTTGATGCAGGCAGTTGCATCTGAAAATACTGTGTAAATCCATTCCTGTTTTTATTGACCATCTCTCACCAGTCTCAGTAGTGAGGACTGAGGCTCCTTGATTACTGGCATAGGGTAGAGGCCAACACAGCTCTATTTAAATGCAGTGCAGATTTCAGTAGTTTTGTTGACTCACAATTGTGTAGTAATTAATCCACTTTCATAATAATTTCTTTTGTTTTGTTTTGTTCCTAAAAAAATCAAATCATCTGTGAATCTGAATCCTTTCTTATCTTTATCTTGGATTAGGATTTTAACGAAAACCATTTTCAATGAACTAAGCAAAAGTCTTCACTAATTAAGACTACAGTTTCCCCACTTAAAATATAACCCATGAGGCTATTTTTTTATCATTGTAATTTCTATAGTAAATAACATATTTTAAAACATGAACTTTTGATCACCAAACTTGTCTTATTTTCTAATACACCCCTCCTCCTATCAGTTAATTTCTCTGATAAATATAAATCTCAAATTAATATCCAAGATCTATTAAGGCACAACTTAAAGTATTTTTCCCATGCATATTTTCAAATATTAGCCAATGATGTTGATAGCTATTTTCCTTCATATGCACCCCACCTCATCCTTCTACTTAATTAATTTAATAAATACAAATCTCTGAATTCTTCCTGTGATCTAAGTAGACATGACTCAAAATGTGGAACCAAATCTCAATAGCAACACTCAGATCTGCTCTGAGTTACAGCACAATGACACTAAATATACAGAACCAACTGATATTGCCAACATCCTGGCAGATAGGTTCAGTGCTAACTTTACCCCCCTCTCACCCCCTAAAGGGCCCATCTTTATACCGGAAGAATGCAAAGTCCCTGTAATCACGGCTGCACAGGTAAAAACTTCACTCTCCAAAGCCAAGAACACAGCATCCATGGGACCTGACAACATCCCAGGCTGCCTTCTACATGAACTACAGAATGAACTGGCACCCCACCTAAGTACCATGTTCAATCATAGCCTCACCTCAGGCTTTGTGCCCATTGAATGGCGCATCGTGACAGTTATCCCACTTCACAAAGGGGGGGGGCCACAACAGACCCCGGGAACTACCGCCCCATTAGCCTGACGAGCCTCGTCTGCAAGGCCATAGAACGTATCATCATGGAACTCATAAACAAAGACATTGGAGATCTCCAAACCCTGGACCCCACACAGTTTGGGTTTGTAAAAGGCAGATCATGTCTCCTAAACCTGATAGACTTCTTTGAAGTAGTCACCAAAGCCATAGATGAGGGTAAGGTGGTTCACACAGCCTATCTAGATCTCGCCAAGGCGTTCAACACCATCCCCCACTCTGGAATTATAGATAAACTCACTAAACTAGGTATAAATCCCTATGTCACAAGATGGGTTGCCAACTGGCTTACTGAAAGAACCCACACTGTGAAAGTAGCAGACTCCAAAATCAGACTTCAGACCAGTGACAAGTGAAGTACCACAGGGTTCAGTCCTGGATCCTCTCCTGTTTGGTATCTACTTCTCTGAAGTACAGGCTAACACAGAAGGTCTTTGGCTAACTAAATTTGCAGATGACTGCAAACTAGGAGCCATAATTGAAACTCCTAATGATGTGGACATCCTACAAAAGGGCCTCACTGAGACAGATGCCTAGTGTCAAAGACATGGTCTCAAGCTCAATGCCAAAAAGTGCATTGTCATCCCTTTTGGTAAAAATTCTGTACCCATGAACTACCACATAGGCGGTAGTCTACTTAACACCGAAAGTGTGATAACAGACCTTGGGACACAGGTCGACAGTAGTCTCTCCTTTGATAATCACATCATCAAAGTGTTCAGGAAATCCTTCTACGTGGCACACCTCATCACAAAAGGTTTCTCATCCAGAAAAAAATAGGTCATTGTTCCCCACTACTCATCACTCATTAGACCCATTCTAGAGTACAACGCCCCTTTTGGTATGTACCTCACAAGACATCTACAACAACTGGAAAGGCCGCAAAAATACCTCACAAAGAGGATTACTGGCCTCAAACAGATGCCTTATGCAGACCGTCTCAAAAAACTCCAGCTTTACTCCGTCGCATATCGCCTAGTCAGAGGCGATCTCTGCCTAACATACAAAGCTATGTCAAACTCAGAGCTGTTGGACATGCTCCACTTAAAGAAATCCCAATCCCTCTGAGCTACACGCTCTAGGGACCTAAACCTTGTCACCACAATAAACAGAACATGCTGGAGGGATAGATTCCTGTCCCAGAGACTTCCCATACTCTGGAACAGACTACCTATCTATGTCAAACAGAGCTCCTCATTAGCACTCTTCAAGAAAAATCTTGATGATTGGATGGGTAATAGGAAATTCATCCCGGGGATCACGTCTGTGGTTCTGCTTGACAGGGGCACAGGAAAATAATTTTTTTGGGTGGCGAAAGCCAGGGTACATTTTTGGCTAGGCTTCTATAGGCCTTAGGGCCAATAGCCTAGTACCTACCTATGAACCTAAGTAAGTAAATAGGCTTTTTATGTAAGGTGTGTACTGGGAAGGGAGAAACCGAGGCACCTAGGAACACTCACTAATCTTATATGCAAAGCCATAGAACAAATTACCATAGAAATGATCAGTAATGACATAGCAAACCTCTAGACACTGGAACCAACCCAGTATGGTTTCAGCAAGGGCAGGTCATGCTTACTCAATCTGGTGGGCTTCTTTGAGAAGGTCACCAAAGCAATGGATAAGGGCAAATTGGAGCATTGTTGACAAACTTAAGAGGTTAGGTACAAACCTACATATTACCAGGTTGACAGCCAAATGGCTTACAGACAGGACCCAGGAAGTTAGAACTGGGGAGTCTACCTCTAGAAAGAGGCCAGTCACAAGTGGAGACACTCAGGGATCAGTCCTTGAACCACTCCTTTTTGGCATTTACTTCTTTGAAGCCAAGGCTAATGTCAGTGGTCTCTGGCTGACTGAATTTGCAGATGATTGCAAATTAGGATCTGTCATTGAATTCTTCACAGACACAAATGTTTTCCAGGAAGGGCTGATAGACACAAATGTTTTCCAGGAAGGGCTGATACACGCAAACAACTGGTGTTAGAGCCATGGACTAAATCGAAATGCCAAGAAATGCATAATAGTGTCTTTCGGGAAGTCATCTACCCCTGGTAACTATCATATTGACAACACACCTCTTAGAGTTGACCCAGTAGTCAGGGACTTAGGGACATACACAGACAGTAATCTAGGTTTTGACCATCATGAGTCTATAGTAGTGAGGAAATAATTCTATGTTGCTCAACATATAAACAAAGGTATGGCATCTAGGTCCAAGGAAGTCATTGTTCCACTGTATTCGGCATTCATCAGATGTATCATTGAGTACAATACTCCCTTTGATAAGTACCTAACCAGGCATATCCAACAAATGGAATATCCACAGAGGTTTCTCACTAAAAGAATACAGAGCATAAGTAAAATGTCCTATCTAGACCATCTTAAGGCCCTATCTCTGTATTCTGTCTCCTACAGGTTCTTAATGGGAGAGCTATGCATTCTGATGGAGCTCCTGCATATCCACAAAACAAAGAGCACCAGAACTGCCCAATCTAAAGATTTAAACCTTGCCTGTGATATAAACAGAACCTGCTAGAGAGACAGGTATGTATCCCAGAGACTACCCCATCTCTGGAACAGGCTCCCCATCCATGTGAAGTAGAGTTCCTCCCTAATCCAATTCAAGTGCAACTTGGACAATTGGATGAGGAACAGAAAATTCATCCCTGGTTTGGCACCTATGTCTCTGATGCAAACAGGTAACCTGTAAATGGTTCATCACCTAGGCCCATGCTTACACTTATCAAGGGAACCAGAACTTGTCAGAGATTTGGGATGCATGGCCAGGTTTAAAAAGGCCCTTGTGGTCATTAGCCTAGTAAACACCTATGGACCTGCTAGTGCTCCTTCCCCTTCCACTTTCCCAGCTCAGGGTGGGATAAGATGACAACAGTAAAGCTTGAAGAATCCCAGTAGTTTTATAAAACACACTTTTTAGGTGTGTGAAACAAACTTGCACACATCAACAAGACTGCCACTAACCAAACCAAACCAAAAGACACACTGGTACACGTACAGAAGCATGACGTTTCCTGGTGAAGTAAGATTGCCACTAACATTACAAGGACACGCAATACATTTCTGATTAATTTGATTTATTTTCAGTAAGATCTAGGTCCATAACCTGCTTACATAAGAACAAAACATACTAAGCCATATCTTAAGTAAGACTGTATCACAGATAGTGACAGAAAAGCAGATCTGACTTCATTAAAATTCTCACAACCTGGCAGGTGGATAGTTTGCCCAGTCTGCAGTCTGTTAGCATGAAATGGGAGGACATAAAGCATCTCTCACATGAGGGCTTGAAGGGTATAGAAAAGAAATATGGGCATGGGGAAGAAAGAAAGATCTGATATGGTGCAATATTTATGCAAAGAAAAAAGCCAAATTAATCAACACAAAAAAGGCAGACCCAAATATTTACAGAGAAATACAGGCAAAGGCATCCAGATATGGAAAATTTCACAATACAAAATATAAGATTCACAAAGAGGGAATGTAGAGCAGAAGATTAGTAAAGTAGAAGTTAAAAAAATAGAAGTTGAAGTTATGGAACAGCTGCAAAGTGAAGGATTTAGTGTAGAAAGTCTAACACAGCTTATGTTACGGCATGATGAAGCAACGAGTCCCCAAAGTAAGGAGAAACAGGAGGAGCAGGAGACATCTGAAGAAGAAATACGGACATAAGAAAGAAAGAGATTTAAAATGGTGCAATATTTCTGCAAAGCAGAAAGCAAAGCTAATCAAGACAAAAAGAGCAGCACCAAAGACATTTCAAGAGATATATAGGCAAAGGCATCTGGACATGGAATAGTTTGCAATACAAAAAATAAGAAAACAAAGAGGAAAAGTAGAAGACAGGATTAATAATTGAGAAGTTAAAGAAAAAGAAACTGAGGTTATGGATTACCGGAGAAGTTAAGGATTTAGTGTAGAAAATCTAACAACTCTGACAGCATCACAGCAGGATAGAGCAAAGGATCTACAAATTAAGGAGAAACCAGTGGAGTGGGAAACATCTGATCAGTTGACGTATGAAGATACCTTGGAGCCTCCCAAGAGAAACCAGTACAAATGTTCTGTTGGAGCTACACAGAAAAGGAAAGAACAGGAAACGTTGGCAACTCTGACACAGTCAATGTCATGGAGTGATAGGCCAGTGAGTTCCTACATGAAAGTGCAACAGATGACACAGGGTGTACCTGAAGAGAATGCGGCACAGGAACATCTCTGGAACTTTCTATAGAATGCGCTCAGGAAATGGAGAACAAAGAATGTGCCCTCAGTTTAGAAGAAAATGTTCTAAGAAAAGAGTTGCTTGATTTAATAGAGATGGATACACATATATAGATAAATGAAAGAAATAGACTGCAGAAGGTTAATAAAACCCAAAAAGTTAGAAGTTTTATAAAACTAACGCACACAGCAATTAGGACGAGATTCATGCAATATAACAGAAGAAAACAGGATATATTACTGTGCAGCTAAATTAATAACTGATAAAGTTCTACCACAAGAACACAGGGTAGTAAGGGAAAAGACGGGGAGAAATCAAATGCCATCATGGATGTATCGAATAGAGAAAACTATAAAGCAATTAAGACAAGAAGTGTCACTGTTAGGAGTATGGAAGCGGGAACAGATCAACAAAAATATTCAGAAAGATGTGATAAAAGCAATCCGCAGTATTATAACAGATCAGGATTTATCATGTACTAACACTAATAATAAACTAAAAATATCAGCACTGGCAGAAAAATCTAGAAGACACACAGATAAATATAAAGGAAAAAAAAACAAAATAAGCAATTTATTGATGACTCAAAAACATTTTATTGAGAACTAGGAAACAAGGTAAAAGGAACTGATTTTGGCCTAGCACTCAAGTGTGGGGTCATTTATTGCACTGTTGTGTTTATTTTGCTGCTTGTGTATCTCTGCCACCTTTAAACTACAACAAAAAGAAAAAAAACAAAAAAAATCTTGCTTTTTTCCCACTTTCTGAAAGTTAAGAAAGTTCAGTTACAGATTTGCTGTTCTGAACTGTTTGGAAGTTCCTAGAAGGCCAGTGTTTGCTTGGGCTAAAGGGAAGTCTCTGTGTTCACCAGTGGGAGTGGTTAACACTGAACAGCCTGCCTGTCCCTGGAGGAGTGGTTACTACCTAGAAGCTGTAGTTTTATTGGCCATTTTGGGTCAATTCTAAACTCCTTGATCTGTCTCTCTTAAAACCCGGCTGCCTCATGGTTTTGGCATCTTTTCAGGCTTGCTAGTTGTTGCTGAAGTACCTACCAAGGGGAGAAAATGCTGAGAGAAGAAAAGGAGCCACTTTTGTGATTTTAAGTATTTTCTTCTGATTTTTTGTTAAGTTTTACTGCTCTGCCGCCTATTTTTTGGCATTTTCCGGCTTGCTAAAGTTTATATCTGTAACAGTAACAGTACTTGGAACACATCTAGAGCCTGTTTACTGCATTTCCTGTGTTGCACTTAATTTAAAATAGTTTTTTTCTCTAAAAACTGCATTTTACCTGATTTTGGCCTAGCACTCAAGTGTGGGGTCATTTATTGCACTGTTGTGATTATTTTGCTGCTTGTGTATCTCTGCTACCTTTAAACTACAACAAAAAGAAAAAAAAAAAAATCTTGCTTTTTTCCCACTTTCTGAAAGTTAAGAAAATTCAGTTACAGATTTGCTGTACTGAACTGTTTGGAATTTCTAGAATGCCAGTGCTTGCTTGGGCTAAAGGGAAGTCTCTGTGTTCACCAGTGGGAGTGGTTAACACTGAACAGCCTGCCTGTCCCTGGAGGAGTGGTTACTACCTAGAAGCTGTAGTTTTATTGGTTATTTTGGGTAAATTCTAAACTCCTTGATCTCTCTCTCTTAAAACCCTACAACTCTCTTTTTGCACAGTTTTGCGCACTGAGCAGCTAACAGGTTTAAAGTATTCCAGGCTCCACAAAGTCTGCTCTTCACTTTTTCCCTTAGAACTTTTCAAACTCTCAAAGTAATCACTCTGTTCTCTTTCTAAAGCCCTGCACTTGCTCAGCTCTTATAAGGAAACACTAACTAACTAAAGCACTACACCCTCCTTGACTTCTCATAAGTATTAGGCTCCCAATTGGTCCTTCCTGATCATGTGAAAAATCAGTTCCCTTCCCTAATCTGATCAGTAAAAAAACAGTTCCCTATACTAATCTAGTATGTCCAAGGGTCAGTTTCAAGGTTACTCTCCAGTCCAGCTGGTGAATCTGGGAATTTTGAGGCAATGTTCCAATTGCCTTATGTACACAGACAACCCTCTCCTCCTTCCAACAAACTCTAATACATGAGAAATGCAGTTACACAGCCAAACTGGAGGCAGAGCTCTCTCAACCCAAGACTGGCACAGTCAGTCAGGAGGAAAATGTAACCACCCACACCAAAAATCCTGTCTCACATAATAGACCTATTGCATCTGCATACCCAACCATAAACACACAAAAACATACTCGGAGGCTCTAAATAAAAATCTGCCTAAACAGCAAAGACCTCCTAAGCAGATATCCAAGCAACAGCCACCCCTCAACAATACCCATGAATCACATATCTGACAAAATCAGTGTGCCTCACAGTCACAGTCCTTAAGGCCAAACAACACACCAAATACACTTGTTATTGGGGACTCTATTGTCCGGCACACTGACGTCCCACTCACCAGACTGAACAAGGAGAAAGTCACTGTAAGCTGCCTGTCAGGTGCCAGGATCTGCCACATAATGCAAGCACTCAGGTCACTCCAAAGCAAGTACAAGTATGACTCCGTCATTGTCTATGCTGGTGTGAATGACCTGAGACGTACCTCCTTGGACTACATGAAAAGAGACATAGAGGAGCTCTCTGACTATGTAGCCCAGGCTGGTATGACCCTGACCTTGAGTAGCATCTTGCTCTCACCAAGAATGATGCCACAGTATAAAGACAAAATGATCAGTTTCAACAATTGGCTAAAGTATTGGTGTCATTCAAATGGGATCCAGTGTCTGTCAGCCTGGGATGACATACTAGACAAGCCACGTTGCTTCACTAGGGACGGCTTGCACCTGTCACCCTTAGGCTTTTGTATACTGGCCAAGGCTCTTGCCACCCCCATAGTGCCTTTTTTAGGCAAGGCTCAAAGGACAAACCCACCTCCATAGACAACCCAAGGATAAAAAAACTAAAGGTAATGCTACTCAATGCCAGAAGTCTAAACCTCAAGATGCACACACTCGAGGCTCTCCTCAGTATGGAGAAAATCGATGTCTGTGCAGTAACAGAAACCTGGTTCAAGGCTCCTGAGAGCACCCCAGCACTACCAGGTTCTAACTCATACCATGCGTTTTGGCCCCAAAACTCGTACCGAAGCACAAAAGGAGGGGGAGTATCTATATTCATCAAAGATACCTACACCTCCAGGTTAATGGCACTGCACGAAGCATCGGAAACCATCCATGTGCAACTAACAGCAGGCAAAACTGCCTTTCAGTTTGTAGCCTGCTACAGAACACCCTCCCTATTACAGGAACCCCACTTGGCATTCCTGAGAACACTGGAGAATATGAAGGTCTCTCCAAACACTGTGTTATTGGGTGACTTCAACTACCCAAGCATTGACTGGGAAAACTACTCAAGCCCAAACACCCTCGCCCAACGGTTCCTTGAATTTATAAACTCTAACACAGTGGAACAACTGGTCACCACTCCCACAAGAGGGAATAACATATTGGACCTGGTCATCACCAACATGGGGACTCTATGTTCCACACCAGAGGTAAACCCCTCATTGGTAAGATCAGACCATAAACAAATTTCCCTGGACATCCATATCCCGTCCCCACCCCCAGCCAAGGAAATCACTGTAAAGAATTTCTCAAAAGCCAACTTTGCACTTCTCAAGACTGAGGTAGAATCCTTCAAAGCCCCTGGGCCAGAGGATAATACAGCCCAATCCACAGAATCCTTTACAAATGCATTCTATATGCACCTGCAGGAATGCATGGATCATGCTATCCCAAATAAAAAAAAACAAGACTCACTCCTCCAAAAACAGGAGACCAGTCTGGTGGACCCCGGCCATAAATAAGCTATACAACAGAAGGAGGAAGCTACTACATGACAGAGCAAAATCCCAAAAAGGGAAGGCATCTCTGATCAGTATTAGCAAGAAATTTCGATCCCTCATAAAATCATCAAAGGCCAGCTTTGAAAGAAAAATTGCCCTAGACACTAAAGATAATCACAACGCCTTCTTTAGTTATGTCAGGAACATGGGCGGAAACTCCCAGATATGCTCTGAATTGTTGTATAACGGTACAAAATATACCGAACCTACAGACATAGCCAACATCCTGGCAGACAGATTCAGCACAAACTCCCCCCCCTTCCCCCCCCCAAAGGAGCAAATGCCTATCTCAACTGAAGGTAACCTCCCTGACATCACAGATGCACAGGTGAAAGCTGCCCTCTCCAAAGCAAAAAACACAGCATCTATGAAACCGGACGGTGTCCCAGGCTGTGTCTTACACGAGCTCCAAGAAGAACTGAACCCTCACATTAAGTCACTGTTCAAACTTAGCCTTACTACAGGATATGTACCCAAAGAATGGCGTACAGCTACAGTGGTCCCACTTCACAAAGGTGGTGCCACAACGGACCCCGGAAACTATCGCCCCATAAGCCTGACTAGTCTGGTCTGTAAAGCTATGGAGTATATTATCATGGAACTCATAAACAAAGACACTGGGAGCCTCCAGACACTGGACCCTACCCAATTCGGCTTTGTTAAGGGCAGATCTTGCCTCTTAAACTTAGTTGATTTCTTTGAAACAGTTACTAAAGCCATAGATGAGGGCAAGGTAGTCCACACAGCCTACCTGGACCTCGCAAAAGCCTTTGACACAATACCCAACTCGGGCATCATAAATAAGCTTACCAGCTTAAATATCAACCCCTATATCACAAGATGGTTTGCAAACTGGCTCAGAGATAGAACCCACATGGTCAGAATCGCAGGTGCCATGTCCGAATCCAAACCAGTTACAAGTGGCGTCCCACAGGGTTCAGTTCTGGGACCTCTCTTGTTTGGTATATACTTCTCTGAGGTTCAGGCTAACACGGGATGACTGCAAACTGGGGGCCATAATCGAATCTCCAGCTGACACAAGCATCCTCCAAAAAGGTCTCACAGAAACGGATGCTTGGTGCCAGAGCCACGGCCTCAAGCTAAATGCTAAAAAGTGCATAGTCATCCCCTTTGGGAAAAACAAGGTGCCCACAAATTACCACATAGGTGGTAATCCATTAAGTACGGAAGAGGTAATTAGAGATTTGTGGACCAACGTAGATAGTAATCTCTCCTTTGATAATCACGTTGCCAAAGTGGTTAGAAAGACCTTCTATATAGCCCACCTTATCACAAAAGGGCTTGCATCTAGCTCAAGAGAGGTCATTGTGCCCCTCTACTCGTCACTCATCAGGCCCATAATTGAATACAATGCCCCTTTTGGGATGTACCTTACCCGACATCTGCAGCAACTGGAGAGACCCCAAAAGTACCTCACCAAGAGGATCATGGGCTACAAACAGATGTCCTATGCAGCTCGACTAAAGAAACTCCAGCTCTCCTTGGTTGCTTACCGCCTACTCAGAGGCGATCTATGCCTGACGTACAAAGCCATGTCAAACCCAGAATTAATGGACATGCTCCACCTCAAAAAATCCAAGTCCCTTAGAGCTACACGCTCCAGGGACCTAAACCTCAGCACAAAAATAAACAGGACATGCTGGAGGGACAGATTCATTTCCCAGAGGCTCCCCTCACTCTGGAATAGAATCCCAATTCATGTTAGACATAGCCCCTTGCTGACCCTCTTCAAGCGAAATATGGACACGTGGATGGGAAATCGCAAATTCACCCCCTGGGATCTCTTCTGTGTCCCTGCTAGACAGAGGCACAGTAAACTAATCTTAAAAGGGTACCTTCTGTGACCTACTTTACAGAGGCAAAGTAGGCTAATCTAATAGGGAGGCGGAAGCCAAATACACTCTGGCTAGGCTTATAAATGCCCTAGGGCAGATAGCATAGTATCTACCTATGAACCTATGAAAGACCACCAAAAAAACAAGAAAAAGATACATTTTGGAGAAATATTTATGAAGATCCTGTGGAACATAGCAAAGATGCTAAATGGATAGAAGAAGTAAAAGAAAGAATAAGAAGTTCAAATGTAGAGGATATGAAATGGGATTATGTAACGACCAGGGAGATTGAAACAAAGTTAAGAAAAGCCTCTAACTAGAAAACCAGAGGCCCTGATGCGGTACCTAACTTCTGGCTAAAAGTATAAACATCTTTTCACAAAGATTTAGCCATGAGTAAGAACTATTTATATGCGTACCCCGAACAGTCCCCAGTCTGGCTAACAACAGGAAAAACCATGCTCCCACTTAAGAGTGAACTGCAAGCTATTCTAAAAAACTATAGGCCAATAACTTGTCTTCCGACATATAAACTATGCACTGGAACTGATGCTTATAGAGTTTATAGTCATTAAGAAAAAAACTCAATTATGGCAATAGAACAAAAGAGTATTAAAACAAAGTCATATGGAACAAAGGATCATTTGTTGTTAAATAAAGTCATAGTGGAGAACTGTAAAAAGGGGAAGAATCTAAGTATGGCATGCATAGACTACAGAAAAGCATTTGACAGTATTCTACATTCATAAATAAAATAGTACTTAAAAATGTATACAATACACCCTACACTGATAAACTACATCACAGCGAACATGAAACAATGGCAAACCACTCTGGAGTTAGGCCATCATAAAGGACAAATTATTATTCCAGGGATAAAAATTCAAAAGGTATTTTTCAGATGATATAAGAATGTCATTTGGTCTGGATAAATGTGCAAAAGTAACTTTTAAAACAGGAAAGCTGAGGCACCAAGAAAACATCAGTTTATGACAAGAATGTGATATAAAAGAACTTGAGCAAGAGGGAGTGTATAAATATTTGGGAATTATGAAGGATTAAGAATAAAACATGAACAAATGCGACTAAAACTCAGTAAGGAATATTTTAGAAGACTTAAATTAATCCTGAAAACAACGTTGACATCTAGGAACAGAGTTCAAGCTACAAACTAATTTGCTATTCCTGTCCTGATTTACAGTTTTGGAGTGAGTGACTGGCCCCAAAAGGTGTTGGACAGATTAGACATGAAAACAAAAAGGACGCTTCATGCACATAAAATGATTTATAAATATCAGTGCATAGAAGATTATATATTTCCCATTCCAAAGGAGGTATGGGTCTCTTTAAAAATTGATTACATCTATAGATCTGCAATCGTGGGATTGCATACGTATCTGCTGACTTCATAAGACCCAACCATAGTGAAAGTTTTGAAACACGAGGAGAGTAAGTGACTACCCTGCTTAGTCTAGCAGAAGCATATCGGTGTCAAGTGGGAATGAAAATCAAACCAGAATTAGATAAAATCGAGGCAGCAATCGAATGTGCTAAAAACAAAAGAAAGAATATATGGTGAAGGATCAAATTAGAAGGCAAAAAATGTGGGAAATGCATAAATACAGTTGCAAGTACAGAAAATTCCTGGAACGACCTCATGTTGATCAGAACTGAATGCAGGAATGGTTAAGGAGAGGCAAATTCAAACCAAAAGACGAAAGGTTAATATTAGCTGCCCAAGATAGTAGACTTCATACTCATTGGTTTACAAAGTCCATTGAACATGTGGGAGAAACAGACAAATGTAGGTTTTTGTAAAACAGAATTGGAAACAGTTGCACACCTTGTTGCTGTTTGTGGCATACTAATGGCAGAAGGACCGTATACTGAATGGCATAATAATGTGGCAAGACTGTTGTACTGGGGATTGTGCAAACATTATAACACTGAAGTAGCTGAAAAACACTGGAAACATGAGCCACAAAACATCACAGGAAATGAGGAAATTTATATCACGTGGGATGACCCATTACCAAAAGTTCAAAAGATAGATGCAAGAAAACCTGATATTGTGATCCATGAAAAGAAGATATAAGTAGCATTGATTGTTGAAATCGCTACACCCAGTGACTACAGCGTCTTGCGTACAGAAAGGCACAAAATTATAAAATATCAGGATTTGCAGGCAGAAACAAGGGCAATGTGGAAGAAAGATACCCAGACAGTTCCAGTAGTAGTAGGAGGAACAGGTCTTATAAAAAAGAATCTACAATCGAATTTAAATATGTTATCGATAGTTAACTCCATATGATTTGCAGAAGGGGGTATTAGAAACCCAAAAGACTTGGAGAAATTACATAAAAAGAGGGCCTCTTTTACTACTACTACTGCTCCAAATGTTGCCGTTAAATGTTTGTTAAACTCTTACACATGATGAAGTAATATGCTCATTGGAAAACGTAGAATAGTCCAAAGTACACCAAACTAACTCTGACAAACAGCCCTCATTCTGATAAAGTACACCCTGAGCACTGAATGCCAGTTAAACTGTTTTGTCACACGTTGGTAACTTACGTTTTGCTTCAACTTATATGGTGCATATATAGCTGATTTACAATTTCAGCTGATCGGCAGACATCTTTAATCTCCTTTTCAATCCTCTGTAGCCTCAGTGAAATTTATTTTCCCTGTGCTGATGGCACTGAAAGTTTTGTTGATCTTTAACTTCAGCGACATCAGTTCAAGGAAAAAGTCAGATGTCCACAGACTAACAGACTCGTGCTGCACATGCGAGAGATGAGTGCATTAAAGTCTATGAGAGATCCCTAACGTGGCATAACCAAAGGAAAATCCCAATTTATTTAGGCCATGGTTTTAATACAAACTTTACAAGGCTTTTAAATAAAAGCATGGCTCAAATAAAATAGTGTGTGCTAGGGCAAGATGCAACATGGCACTTAGCTCACTGGTTGCCATGATGTACTACCAAAGTGTTGCAAGACACCTTAAACAGAAATCAGATGTAATGCAGGCTGACCCAACAATCTGTTGGATGAAAAAACAAACCAGCCAAATTGCACTTCACCAACGGCAACCGGGATTACAGAACAGCAGATTTAGATATCTGAAGAAGTCTTAATTGTAAGACGAAAGCACTAATGTTTCCTGGTTAAGTTGTGCTTATTTTAATAAATCTACTGTCCTGTCATCCCGAGTGCCGTTGGCAACCATCTGTTAGACTGTATTCAGTTGGTGGTAGTTCAGGTGAATGTAAAAGACCCCATTCTCAGACTGGTTAAAATATATGCAGACTTACTACAGGCCTTGGAAATAAGTATGCTGGAAACGGAGTGATTGTGCTCAAAATGGAGAAACAGACAGATAATCTGATAATCTGCAAGCTGAATGTACAAGTTTTTGTCAGGTCACTTCCACAAGATGTAATGCAAATTACTTCTTGAATAAGGCCCAATAAGGCCCAAGAATATACAAGTCAGTTTATCAGTAGCATTTTGTGAAGTCTTAATAATTTAAAAATATATATTTCCCTCATTGGGAACGACAGTTTACAGAGCACGCCTTTGCCATTTTTGCTGCCAAAGTCTGGGCTACTACTCCTCCACATATAAAACCTACCCTTTTGCAAATTTCACTCAGAACTGAAGTCTTTATACAAACAAGAAAGTGCTTCCTTAACAGGGGAGTTACATAAATCCATCCAAAAATCTCCTATCTCATTTTAACTTCTGTTTAAAAACTGTATATTCTGTAAGTGTTTGAGATGAGCTGTGTGTATAATTATAATTATTTCAAAATGTCTGTTCTGACAATGATAACATTGTACAATGACTGCTGTGTGACAGATTTGATCTGATTAGATATTTCATTTATCTTAGGGCTGAGCCTGAAAATGGTCCGTTACAAGTGCTCTACTCAAGACAACAAATAGAAACGCATTCATTTTTACATAATTCTGCTGGCAAAAAGAGATAATTAACTAAACCTGTCTGAATTTCTGCACTTAGCACTCCGGAGCTGCTCACTCCTCTCCCGCTCCACCAGAATGTTCTAACGTGTCTCAAAACTTCTTAAAGGTCTCAACTGATCTGAACTAGACTACAAACTCTGGGGAGCTCATTTTATGTCCTCTACCTTTTCAATGAAGTAACAAGTGCCCATGTTTAGTATACAGCTAGATACAATTAAATGGGAATTGCACCCCACCTTCCCCCACGGTCTTTCCTTCCTTCCTTCTCCGTCTTGTCCTTTACAGCTCCCTCTACTGGTTTTACACCCACTAATTATATTACACCCTTTTCTTTTTAGTTCAAAAGTCTCTGCCTACTACTTCCTAATGCAAAGCAAAATCTATAATTTGTTATCACAAGAAAACGTCTTGCAAAAACAATTAGGATGGTAATGGTAAGAAAGTTATGCTGCTGAACGGCTGGATAACACAAACCAGAAGCTTATAGCTGGTTTGGGGCAGAGCTGGAGAAGAGAGTTTTCAGGGAGCAGAAAAGTGGTGCTTCACAGGGTTGTTTAACTAACAATCACCATCAACCTCCTCCTTCCAATTTTGTATATCATGTTGAGGTGGGGTTCAGTCCAGACTTCTGGTCACCATATGGCATCTGTGTGTCCTTCATGAATCTCCTTAGATTTTCTTTCGAGATTTTGATTTTTCTCTCCTATCTCTAAACATGCTGGCTATTCTAAAACTGTGCACAGACATACCATACTGCATTTAATCTTGCGTCAGTGACCTGACTAAGAAGAGTCCACAAAAGATATTTCACTATCAAAGCTACTGAAGTTACTCCCTGGGGAAGCAGGGTTATAGTAAGAGGTACACACAGTAGGAACAAATCCTGAAGAGGTAGTCCTCTGGCAGACCTAGGGCTCACTTACAAGATTGGACCACTGAGTTTGCCTAGAAATCCCAGGAATCTCATAAGATGAGCAGGAGGCAGTGAAATACGGTCTGTCATGCACAGCATACCCTCATCAAGACAAACAGCACACAAAATGGATGGATGGACTTACAAGGCAAGCAAACAGATATATAGATAGATAGGTAGACACACAGACAGACATATAGAATTACCATAGAAATGTAATAGAAGCAAACCAAATGCCACAGATGAAATCTAGAGCCAGAAAGAACTGACAGAATATTGCTTTATAAAGCACATGTTATGTAGCTGGAGTAGTGCATACAGCTCTGGAGACTGTATGTGGGAAAATTAATTCATGTGTTACAAACTGCTGAGCAAAAACAGAGCTCCAAAGACGCTGAGACAGAAGGCTGGTGTGACATTTGAAAGAGGGAGAGAAACTAATGAGCTTGGATTTTGTCTCCAGGAATCAGACGAGCTGAGGAGGATATTATAAGGGTATATAAAGTTACTAAGAAAGGGGGTGGGGGATTCAACTGGAAAGAAAATATACTGCAGGTAGAAGAGGAAGTGAGAAGCAAATAAGAGGAAATAATTTAAATCTAGGCATGACCATTTTTTTAACTCAAAAATGGTGTTAGATGAAATGCAAAGGTGTATTTATGTCAGCCCAGTTTTTTAATCTTGTTTTGTTTCAGTTTTTGAAACTGCTTGAAATTCCTGGAGAATGGGTTAAAGGGCAGTTCATTTTGGTAACTTCTGTTCTGGGCAGAATACAAAGATGCAAATTTTTTCATCTTTTAATAGCTGTTCTATGTCCATATGTCTCACTCATCCCAATCTGTTAATCATTCTTGGGGTCTTTCTCCGAGTCCTCTCCCAAGTAAAACCCCTACTAGTGTAAATGTCATTGCCCTATGACAGCCCATGTGTCATACAAATATGACACAGAAATGTTTCTAAAATTTACTAGATACTAACATTTCAATTTAGCAGATGCTAACATTTTAAAACACAATGATTTTTCATAAATATTAGGAGAGTGCACTCAAGTTTCATTTTCATTTGTTAAACAGAGAAACAATAAAAGGGATTTCATGTACCACATAGTTCTTCTGATTTAGGAGTGAGATGTATAATATTCCCTGTGCTACCTTTTAAAAAGCACAAATAATTTAGTTTGTTCTCTGAGAACACATGGTCTAGAAATACTAACAAGATTAAGTGCTTTCTCAGGATTTTCAGAGTATGTTCAAGGAGTACATGGTTTTCAAATGTAGCTCTCGAGTTTTGTAGCTTAGCTGGAAGTCTCTCTTATGCTTACTCAAAGGTTAGTTTTAATACAAGAGTGATGCCTGTGTGTGCAATGCTAACCATCTCATTACTAACAGAATTGTAACTCAGCACACCCACTGTTAGGTACACAATACATGTATGCGTGTGCAAATGCATATGCAGACAGACACATACGTGTGTGTGTTTATATGGGTCATTTCACTGAATTTCAATTCACCCCAACCACTTCGCTGAAAACTACTGAAAACTCATTTCACTGAATCTCATAAAACAAACAAGGTGGGAGGCTACGTTCCCCACATCACCCAATGTGGGGAGCTGTGCCCCACAACTATATATACTAACTTCAGGATCGCACTACAGTGGGGAAAAAAGGCATATACCTTTTACTTGCCTTACAGTACTCTACGAAGTGCCATATGTACTAAGTTCAGTTCAGTGAAATGAGATTCAGTGAAATGAGTTTTCAGCAAAGTGGTCTGGGTGAAATGAAATTCAGTGAAATGGGTCTACTTCAGAAGACTGACAAACCAAAAGAATGAATCCCAAATGACTGAAAATTCAAAATACTGAACACATTTTTAATGCAGGGAGCAAGCCCTACACCCCCCCCCCCTTGCTAACTATATATACCAACTCCAAGATCAGACAACAGTGGAGGAGGTGGCAAAAGCGATCATTAAGTATTTTGAGTTTTCAGTCTTTTAGGGTTCAGTCTATTGTTTTTTCAGTCTTCTGAAGCAGACCCATATACATACACACACACACACACACACACACACACACATATATATATATATATATATATAGACATATACATCACTCACACACACATGTACATATATGAAAACACATATACATGTGTTACACCTTCATGACCAGTTGCACAACTCATCAAGGTGCGCTCTATCAGTGCTACAGCAAAGTGCTCAAGTGATCATACTGCTGTGTTGTGCAGCTGGATCACAGGTCAGAGGTGATTAAGAGTTGACCCTTTTCCCCACCTTTATGCAATGAAGGAGTTAGTTTTTTCAGAGATGGGGGAGCAAAAATCCTGAGACAGCAACTTATTTTTCTCCTGTATGTGATCATTGCCATACCTCTCAACCTCTTCGCTCAAGAAATTAAAGCAAAGCCAAAATTAATGCCCAAAAGTAACAGATTTTAAATATTGATAAATAAACTTTGGAAGTTACTAAAATAACAGATGTGTTAGCATGCATTTTCTGAAAGATGTGAAGTCTGAAACTGAAATGCATGTCATTACTTAGTAACTTCAGTCCTCTGTAATTTGCCACAAAACCACAATTTGTATGAGGAACAGACTAGAAATTTGGACAGTTGAACAGTATGGTCATCACACACAAGGTGGTGGAAGAAGATGTCACACTTTCCCAGTTCATAATTTCAGAGCAGTGTGATAAGAACGTTTCCTTTTTATACAGTTTTCCAGTCAAGAAGTTAGTATATAGTTACAAACTACCTTTTTTCAAATACAAATTATTGTATTTTAAGCAGTTTTTGGACTGGTCAGAGTCCCAACCAGCTGTGTATTCAGTATACTACTATACATTTATAAATTGGTTTTGTCTAGCTGGGGTGTGCTGAGCTTCAAATCACAAAGCCTGATTAGGATCATCACATGTCCCTCTTTGGGCAGTTGTGTCCTGCAAAAAAAAAAAAAAAAAAGGCAAATATCCTGAGATATTAGGACAAAAATATTTCCCCAATTTTTGTTTAATAGTTCCATAAAACAGTTATTTGCTATCTGAAACATCTAAATGTTACTTGAAATAGCATAAGCAACTCAAATGCTAGAAGAATAAGCTTTTATTTTGGCAAAAAAATGAAGTCCTGTCATTTAACCATGGGTATATTTTGTCCTGCAATATCTCACATTTCTACAAAAAATGTCCCACTTTGGGAATATGAAAAGGTGGCAACCCTAAGCCTGATTCATTGCAACCCAGCTCATAAAACACTGTGGCAGAGACAGCAGGACATATCCCCCTTCAAGATTCATATTAAAGCTTATCCCTGGTGTTTACTGATTGATCTTGGCATAGAGTGATTAAACGCAACTCAGTTATTCTTTATACAGCCATACATGCATACATATACATATATATATATATATATATATATATATATATATATATATATATATATGGGTTCACTATAGAATCTTGAAATACTGAAATCCTAAATTTCAGTATTTCGAAATTCTACAGCCGAAAGCTTTAAATCCAGAAACCCCAGAACAGCGAAATTTAAAATCGTGAACCTACACTACAAATACACCATACACATACACACAATGTCCCCCCACAATCAAACATACAATCCTACACTACAAACAAGCAGGGGGGCTGTGCCCCCCTGCACCCACCATGTGGGGGGCTGTGCCCTCTACTTATATATACTAACTCCGAGATCGCACAATCACACACACAAAGGTAACTCACACCCACACATTTTATAGCCCCTTGCACACACACATCACAGCCACAACACACACTAATATACATTAAAGCCCCTAACCAACAAACTTAGACATACATACTTACCTGAACTTACACCTATCCATTCACACACCGCAACACCAGAAGCGCTATTTCAAAATCTCAAAATTTCAGGATTTTGAATTTCGAGCTTCTGGGGTTTCGCGATTTAAAGCTTTTGGCTATAGAATTTCGAAATATGGAAATTCGAGATTTCAGTATTTTGAGATTCTATAGTGAACCTATATATATATATATATATATATATATATATATATATATATATATATATATATATATATATACACACACACACACACACAATTTTAGTCTAATACTGAACCCCTGATAACATCTTGATAACAACTGACTTTCATATACCTACTTACCGTAACAGACAACTTCTATTGTGCAATGACAAGAAATATATATATATATATAGATATATATATAAAAATATATATATGTAAACTTTTACTAATTGTTATATAATTTGTTTTTATCTTCTAAATTGTATCTTCAAAGGCTTTATTTACATGTACACTTCTTGTATTATAACAACCTGTTATTTTTATACTTTGTATGTATGGAGCTTTTCTCCCCAATCCATTGAAAATGGGCTCTTTCAGCCCAATGGACCATCCTGGCAAACAAAATAAATAAATAATCTTTAATAAAAATATGTATATGTTTGTGTACCGATTTTTGTTTATCTTCACTGATGGCAAGCCACCAAAGCTACAGAACTCCCATATATCTGCCACATTTATGCTACTCAGTAAAAACTGAAAACAGACTGAATACCCAAAATACATATAAACACTCCCAAAACTCCCTTTCCCACTTTAACTTCAAAATAAGCACTTCCTTTTACAAAATTTATTAAAACAAATAAATGGAATACCAGTCTCAAATCTGCACTTATTTTATGAAGAATATATAAACTTTAAATACACAAATTGCACACACAAAAACTATACAAATCACAATGCTCCCCCAATCAAACCCACAGAAATAAAATAAAATCAAAATAAAATGCTGGTTACAATTAAACAAAACAAGAATATCATTACTGCTAAAATACACCCAATTCTGGATATCAAACTAGCTACAAATAAACCGACTAAAAAGCCTAACTAAATCACAAAACTAACAAGTCCTAACATAACCCTCACTATACTACCAAATTTATCAAAACAATAGACTGATACCGTAAAATAATTAAATACCTTGGCTTAAAACTACCAAAGAAAATCATTCAGAAGACATTCCATTCATAAACACTATGCAAACTACCTAAAGCTCTGCTGACAGAGTTGACATCTTTTCAGATGCCCAAAGTGGGACATTTATTTTACTTCTTCTTCTTTCGGCTTTTAGGGGTCGCCACAGCAAATCCCCTGTCCGCTCATGATTGGCAGTGGAATTTTATAGTGCCGAGTTGCCAGCCTGGTGCCCAACCTTCCACAGAAGGCACACACACACACGCACTCATGCCTAGGGCCAATTTAGAGTGTCCAATCCACCTACAGCATGTCTTTGGGATGTGGGAGGAAACTGGAGCACCCAGAGGAAATCCACGTGACCACAGGGAGGACATGCAGACTCCACCCAGAAGGCACCCCAGCCGAGGATTGAACCGGAGAACCTCTTGCTATGAAGCGGCAACGCTAACTGCTGCACCACCGCAGCCCTCCCCCAAAGTAGGACATTTTTTTATGAAGTGTAATTTTTAGGACAAACAAGGCCTGTACCAAGTGCAAAAGACAATTTCAATCTGTTGCAAAAGAAGGATTCACATTTATAGAATGCTGTTTGCTTCTGTTTCCTATCATATTAAGGTGTCTTGGATATAAAATAATGGTTTCATTCAACAATTAGAGAACACTTGGGAAGCAATTTTTGTCCTAAAAATTTCAGGACATTTGCCATTTTTCAAGTTTTTTGTTGCAGGGCACAACTAACCAATTAGATACTGAGCCCTGTGAACATGGACATACTGAGAAGAGACTTGGGCAACTAACGTAAGCAATGAAATCACTAGGAAAGGCCACCGTAAATTTAAAAAAAAAACAAAGTAAAGAATATACTGGATTCTGGCTTTTGTTTATGCAAAGCATCTATTGCTATGGAATTATGGAACTCAGTTTGTGACTCCAATCTTCAGAACTCATCACACAAGTTGTTAAAGTCTGTACCTTAATGCTTAAATGAATAGATGACAAAAGCTTTCACTTCAGTTTTTGAGAATGGAAAAAATGCTGTACTGTTTATTGTTACTAATAACACACTTCTTTTGTTTTTAACAGTAACTCTGCTGACATTTTCAACCACAAGAAAAAAAAAAGCATATAATACTTCTGCTTTTTAACCATGGGAAACATGCTCGCATCCTTTGCATCACACTCAATAAGAGAAAGAGACACACACACACACACACACACACACACACACACACACACACACACACACACACACACAAAATGTATTTTAATAAATGTTTTCAGTGAGAAAACATGCAATGAAAGAATACTTGTTCATGGCAGATAATCCTAATGAATGGGGAAAAAGCATAACAAAAGGTCTATACTTTGGAGGAATGAAAAAAAAAGGCTTCTGAAGTTAAACACGCTGTCTGGTAGCCCCTCTCATATGGCACATACTTTCAGAGAAATCTGGCAGACCCAGTCTTTTCCCTGGCATCACAATAAAAGGCTTTCCCTCTCTGTCCAAGGGTAGCTTGATGAGTTACATACAGATGTAGCATTGGCATTTAAATGACTAAATAAATGTAAACAGTTGGATTATTCTTACTAGCTGGTAACTTCTGCAACTATCCCCTGCAATATTAAATTCTAACATTCAAGCAGTGCTTACGTGTTTAGCCATTTTAGTTTAATGATCGTTTTAAAATATGTAAGAGGTTTACTTATTTTTGCAAATTTGACTCCATATAATTTATCTGGGTTTAACATAAAAGCTCTATGCAACATTTACAGTAGCACTCTGATTAAAGACTGAGAAGACATGTTTCCAAGGAAGAATCTTGCATACTGCAGAGGACCACACAAAGGATATTCCTCCAGTTAAAAGAAGCTCTTCCACAGATTTGTATAATCAGACAAAGGGCAGGAATTGCCCAAAATAGTCACCTTGCGAGCAGATTATAATTATTTTCCTATTCTGTACCTCTACACCTTCTCAAATAATGTCCTCCTCTAAGTGTACTCTCAAAGCAAAAGGTAAGCCAGGGCACATTTTCCAATGTCTGAAGCCTGCAGTGTGAAACGTAAGGTGTGAAAGGACTATAGTGGAACAGCTTTATTCCTGGCAACAAAGAATATAAGCTTGTAACACTAAGAAAAATGCCATTTAGTTGTGTTTATAAACAACTAAAAATCAAACATGTAATAGCAATTATGTACTGATATATTTTTGTTTACATTTGTTTACCGGGGTTGTCTGTCCACTGGACTGAAAAAGCCCCTTTTCAGTGGAGGCATGGAGAGAAGAGGTGAGGTTTGGTACAAACCCATATGTCACCCAGTGGATAGCCAATTGGCTCACACACAGGACACAGGAAGTTAGAATTGGGAAGTCCACCTCTACAAAGAGGCCAGTCACAAGTGGAGTCCCTCAGAAATCAGTCCTTGGACCATTCCTTTTTGGCATTTACTTCTCAGAAGTCAAGGCCAATGTCAGTGGTCTCTGACTGACTAAATTTGCAGATGATTGCAAATTAGGAGCTGTCAGTGAATCTCACATTGACACAAATGTTCTCCAGGAGGGGTTGACACAGACAAACAACTGTTACAGATATGGACTAAAACTAAACATCAAGAAATGCATAATAGCATCTTTGGGAAGTCATCCATCCCTGGTAAACCCTGTAGTCAGGGACTTAGGGATACACATAGTAATCTAGCCTTTGATCATCACGTGTCTACAGTGGTGAGGAAATCATTCTATGTTGCGCAACTTATAAACAAATGTGTGGCATCTAAGTCCAAGGAAGTCACTGATCCACTGTATTTGGCATTCATCAGACCTATCATTGAGTACAATGCCCCCTTCTGTATGCACCTAACCAGGCATATCCAAACAACTGGAATGTCCACAGAGGTTCCTCACTAAAATAATACAGGGCATAAGTAATATGTCCTATGCAGACCGCCTCAAGGCCCTATCCCTGTATTCTGTCTCCTACAGGCTTTTGAGGGGAGATCTATGCCTGGCATACAGGGCATTGTCAGACCCCACTCTGATGGACCTCCTGCATATCCACAAAATAAATAGTACCAGAATTACCCGTTCTAAAGATTTAAACCTTGCCTGTGATATAAATAGGACCTACTGAAGAGATAGATATGTATCCCAGAGACTAGTCTATTGAACAGGCTTCCCCATCTATTTGACACAAAGTTCCTCCCTAATCCAAATCAAGTGCAACTTGGACAAATGGATGGGAAACTGGAAATTCATCCCTGGTTTGGCACCTATGTCTCTAATGGACAGAGGTAAACTGTAAATGGTTCATCTCCCAGGCCCATGCTTACACTTATCAAGGGTATCAGAACTCATCAGAGATTTGGTATGCATGGATAGGCTTAAAAAGTCCCTTGTGGTTGTTAGTCTTGTAAATACCTATGAACCTATAAAAAGCTCCACATTTATAAGACAAACAATAAAGTGTCACAAAACAAATGCAGCATAGGTACTTACACATTTCTATAAGCATAATACTACTATGTAATTTGTCAGGTATATTTACAATTTATGGAGACACGCTCCATGTACATGAAGAAATTGAGGTAAAAATGTCACAGGTGGTTACTGTAAAGGTGGCGTGTCGAATGACCAAAATTTTATGTATAAAAGTTAACTTCTTAATTAAACATAGTTGAAAATTTTAATGAGTAGGTAAGGTGTTAAAACTAGTTCACAGGTAAGTACTAGGCTATCTGCCCGAGGGCATATGTAAGCCTAGCCAGAATGTGTTGGCTTTCGCCACTCCCTTAGATTAGTTCCCTGTGCCTCTGTCCAGCAGAGCCATTAGTTCCCTGTGCCTCTGTCCAGCAGAGCCACTGCAGTAATCCCTGGGGTCAATTTTCTGTTTCCCATCCACTTGTCAAGGTTTCTCTTGAAGAGTATTAGTGAGGGGCTCTGCCTAATGTAAATTGGAATCCTGTTCCAAAGCATGAGGAGTCTCTGGGACAGGAGTCTATCCCTCCAGCACGTCCTATTTATTGTTGTGGTGAGGTTTAGATCCCTAGAGCGTGTGGCTTTCGGGGATTTGTTTTTTTTTTATTTGGAGCATGTCCATCAATTCTGGGTTGGACATGGCTTTGTATGTCAGGCAGAGATCACCTCTGAGTAAGCGGTATGCAATCGAGTACAGCTGGAGTTTCTTCAGTTGGGCTGCATAGGGCATCTGTTTAAGGCCAGTAATCCTCTTGGTGAGGTACATCTGTGGTCTTTCCAGCTGTTGCAGGTGTCTTGTAAGGTACATCCCAAATGGAGCATTGTACTCTATGATGGGTCTGATGAGTGATGAGTAGAGGGGCACAATAACCTCTTTTGTTCTAGATGCAAACCCTTTTATGATTAGGTGGGCCACATAGAAGGATTTTTCTAACCACCTTGGTAATATGATTATCAAATGAGAGATTATTATCTACTTGGGTTCCCAGATCCCTTATTACATTTTCTAGCCTTGGATGATTTTATGAGGGATCGTATTTCTTACTGATACTGATCAGGGATGTCTTCCCTTCTTGGGATTTTACTCTTTTTTGTACTACTTTCTGCCTTCTATTGTATAGCTTGCTTATAGCAGGGGTCCGCCAGACTGGTTTCCTTTTCTTGGAGGACTGAGTCTTGGTTTTGCTTGCGATAGCATGATCCATGCATTCTTGCAGGTGCTCATAGAGTGCCTTTGTAAGGGATTCAGCAGCTTGGACAGCATTGTCCTTTAGCATGGGGGCTGTGAACCTTTCCACCTCGGTCTTAAGTAACATGAAGTTTGCTTTTGAAAAGTTTTTCACGGTGGTTTCTTGACTGGGGGTGGGGGCGGAATGTGGATAACCAGAGTGATTAGTCTATGGTCTGATCTAACCAGCAAGGGGTTGACCTCCGGTGTAGAACACCGGTCGCTCATGTTGGTGATGACCAGGTCCAATATGTCGTCACCTCTGGTGGGGGTGTTGACCAGTTGATCCAGGGCGTTCCGCGTTTATAAATTCTAGGAAGCATTGGGCAAGGGAGTTAGTACTTGAGTAGTTCTCCCAGTTAATGTTTGGGTAATTGAAATCACCCAATATTAGGGCATTTGGTAGGACCTTCATATTTTCCAGTGTCTCCAGAAATGCGGAATGGGGGTCCTGGGTCCTGGTGGGTGATCTGTAGCAAGCTACAATTTGAATTGCAGTTTTGCCCATTGTTAGTTGCACATGGATGATCTCTGAGGCATTGTGCTGCACCACTAACCTGGAGGTGTGGGTATCCTTGATGAATATGGATACACCCCTGCCTTTTGTGTTTCGGTCTGGGTTCTGTGGCCGAAAAGTATGATATGAGTTATAGCCTGGTAGTGCTAGGGTGCTCTCTGGAGCCTTAAGCCAGGTTTCTGTTACTGCACAGATATCAATGTTCTCCATACTGAGGAGTGCCTCGAGTGCATGCATTTTGAGGTTTAGACTTCTGGCGGTGAATAACATTACCCTCAGTTTTTGGTTACTTGTGCTATTTACGGTGGTGGGTTTGTCTTTTGAGCCTTGCTTAAAAAAGGCACTATGGGGGTGGCAAAAGCCTTGGCCGGTATTTGAAAGCCTAAGGATGACAGGTCAAGCTATCTCTTGTGAAGCAATGTGGCTCGTCGAGCATGTCATCCCAGGCGGACAGATAATGGAGCCCCTTTGAATGACACCAGAAACTTAGCCAGTTGTTGAAATTGATCATTTTTTCTTTATAGTGTGGCATCATTCTTGGTGACAGCAGGATACTACTCAGGGTCAGGGTTATACGGGCCTGGGCTACGTGATCAGAGAGCTCTTCCATGTTTCTTTTCATGTAGTCCAGGGAAGTATGTCTCAGGTCATTCACACCAACATGGACAATGACAGAGTCGTATTTGTACTTGTTCTGGAGTGACCTGAGTGCTTGTGTTATGCAGGAGATCCTGGTGCCCGACAGGCAGCTGACTGTAACCTTCTCCTTGTCCAGCCTAGTTAGTGGGACATCAGTGTACCTGACTACAGAGTCACCTATTACTAGTGTGTTGGGTATGTTATTTTGCCTTAAGGGCTGTGACTGCATGGCACACTTATGTGAAGTATGTGTTTCATGGTTTGTGATGGGGTGTGGAGGTTGCTTGGGTGTCTGCTTTGGAGGTCTCTGTTGCTTTTGCAGATTTTTATTTAGTGCCTCCGAGTATCTTTTTGTGTATTTGTGTGTGTTATTTGCCGGTGTTGGTTTAGTAGGTCTATGTAAGACTGGTGGTGCGTTACAAGTATTTCCCTTCTCCTCTTGACTGTCAGTTCCAGTCTTGGGTTGAGAAAGCTCTGCCTCCAGTTTGTCTGTATAACTGCATCTCTCACATATATTAGTGTTTGGTGGTAGGAGGAGAGGGTTGTCTGTGTATATGAGGCAGTTGTAACATTGCCTCAAAATGCCCAGATTCACCAGTTGGACTGGAGAGTACTCCTGAAACTGCCCTTTGGACATGCCTGAATAGGTAAAGTGAGCTGTTTTACTGATTGGCTGGTAGGGACAAATAGAAAGCCTTGTCCTTCTGGACAGTATAGGGGGGGGTCTAGTGCTAGGGTTAATTAGTGCTTGCTATGAGTTTTGAGAAGTGTTGGGCTGTGAAATGAATGGTTTGAATGCTTAAGTTGAAAGTTTGTCTAGTTCCAAAGGAAAAATTGAAGAGTAGACATTGTGGAGCCGGGAATAGTTTAACCCTAGCTAACCGGCGCTGCCTGGCGCGCAAAACCATGCAAATGCATTTTTTATAGCAGGGAAATGAAAGAGATAGAAATTAGCCCAAAATGGCCAATAAACTACTAACGTCTGGGCTGAAACCACTCCTCCAGTGACAGATAGGCTGCTCAAAGCGCCCCTCTCTCACAGGTGAACAGAGAAACTTCCTTCTATCCAAGTAAGGTGTTGGCAACACAAAAACTTGTAACACAGCCCTGAATTCAGCAATAGCCTGAAAACTGGACTATACTAGTTCAGAAAGGCAAGAAGCAAGTATATGTTTTTGTTTTTTTTCAGAAAATAAAGCAGATACAATAAAAAAAACACTTTAAATGCACAGAAATGGCTATCACACTTTAGTGTGTAGCCTACAACAGTTAAAAAGATTATTTAAACACAAAAATGAGTTGGTTCAAGTGCAGGCAGCAAATAAGTACAATATGTAGCAGAAACTAGCTTTTTTAATCACAGATACGCTAAAAAAATTGTCATTTTAGGCAGAATTAGTTAAAGACAGCAAGAAAATGCAGAAAAATGATACTTAATCACTCCAAAGTCTCTTTTTTGTCTCTCTGCTGCTGTAGAACTCTGCAGGACACCTGGCAGGCATTTGCTGAGCTGAATACAAGCGTAAAAAAACCCAAACAAGCAAATGTGTTTTTTTATAGCAGGGAAATGAAAGAGACAGAAATTAGCCCAAAATGGACAATAAACTACTAACTTCTGGGCAACAGCAAACAAGGCGCACAAATTTCAGAAAGAAACAGTTCAAATAAGTAGGCACAATAAACCTTTAACTGTAAATTCCCAGCTCAGAAGGGCAGAATCTAGCCTCTCCTCCCACAAAAGTGCAGACCACAAACCTTCTTAATGTAAAACAATTGGCCTGAAGCCCAAGTGCTTAAACCAGAACTAATGTGCTTTTAGAATAACAGACACCGAGCCGTCAATCAGCAATTCCCAACTTAGAAGGATGTACGCTACCTGTCCTGCCACAACAATGCAGTCCACAAACCTTCTTAATGTAAAACAACTGGTCTGAAGACCAAGTGCTTAAACCAAAAGGCTTACAATAGCAGTTAAAATTTAATCAGGCTACTACCAAGCAATAATAACTGCAGCATAATAATACAATTGAGTACTTTTAAGAAGAAGCACAAGCAAAATAAGGTAATAAAGTGGGAAGAAACACAATTACTGTAAAAGAAGATGAATAAAGTGCAACTTTTTTTTATAACAATAGAAAACAAGCAAACTGATTTAAACAAATTACCCAATTAACCAGTAAAAAAACTCAAAACTAAGCCCTGTTCCAGCAGTTTTCAATCAGACAAGTTCAGGGTCTAAGTGGGTATGCCTACTCAGATGTTCTCTCTGTATTAGGTAGGATAGGGTTGCCACCTTTTCAAATGCCCAAAGTGAGACATCTTTGGTACAAAAGTCAGATTTTGCAGGCCGAAACATACTGATGGCCAGTATAAAGGACAGAACTTCACTTTTTTGCCTAAATAAAAGCTTATTCTTGAAGCATTTTAGTTGTTTATTCTGTTTCTTATAACATTTAGGTGTTTCAGCTATAGAATAACTGTTTTATGCAACTATTACATAAAATATAGGAAATAATTTTGTCCTAAAATCTCAGGACATTTGCCATTTTTACAATTTTTTTGCAGGACATAATTGCCCAAAGAGGGACTGTCCCTCGCAAAGTGGGACAGGTGGTAACCCTAAGGCAGGATGAGCTAATGAGACTAGACTAGGATAGAGCTGGGATAGGGCTGAACAGATGGGAATGGTAGGAGTGTCTGAAATCAAAATATGATCTCACTGTACTCGGTTGAGTGAGCAAATGAGATGAGCCCAGGAGGAGTGTTCAAACACAAATTTACAGGAGGGGCGGTCAGTTCCAAAGCCACCAAGATTAATACCACAATAAGGACAAGGAGGGTGGGTGGGGAAAACTAACTGCAGACACAGAGAGAGCTCACAGTTTTCAGTGAACAAATAAATAAGCAGATAAATGCAGTACTATTTTAACACAATATTCAATGAAACAATAAAACAGAAAAAATAAAATGCAGTACTGTCTTATAACACTGCAAGTTTGTACTTATCTCAGCTTGTAATAAAGTTGATGCAGGTATGTAAAAGCTGAAGCATATTCTTACCAAATAGGCCTAGAAAGTAGGTGGTAAGGTATACATTAGTAAATAGGAGCAGCAGTACAGAAATAGTTGAGATGTGCAATATAGGGGTGGGCGGGATTGTTAGGGTAAGTATAAATAAGTGGATGACTTATGAGTTTAGTGCAGTAAAGGACAGATGCCTTATTAGAAGGCTGAACTGTAGTGTGGATGAAAGTTGTACTTGTGGAAGCACAGTTGGGAAGGTAGCTTTGAGTAATTCATCAGAGCAGATAAGTAATAGACAGATGACGTGGAAGTATGTTGGAAAATTGGGGAGGTTGAGAGGGGAGGGGATATGGTAGGTAAAGTGGGTGGAATAGAGGGAGGGTAAATGTAGAAGCTATTTGAGGATTTAATATATGGAATTTGACACCTGTTAAGCAAAACATGCACCAATCCTCTGGGACAGCCTTTGGTCAGCTGTTGCCCTAGGCAAAAAGGCTCTACAGCACATCACCCCCCCCCCCAAAACAACATCCAGTGCCCCCATCCTGGTCTACCTACACCATTCAGATTACTTTTTCCCTACATTTTTCTCACAGTTTGTCATACTCTTCAATTTTTCCTGTATTCATTTTAAAGAAACCATTTTCTTTACCACAAAAAATTAAACAAATACTGGAAAAGTGCCCTACTAAAGCAGCGCCCTAGGTGGCCACCTAGTTGGCTTATACCCAAGGCTGGCTAAGCCAATCATAAATTTAACATGTGAATTTTGAGGATCAGGGTTCAGTGCTTTTCGAAATGCACAGAGGAGGGAATGCATATATCCTTACAATTTGCTGATAAAAACAATAAAATGCAGTGTTCATTGACTCAGAACCTGGCATGATGTTTGGCACACAATTAATAAAAGGCATATCTCTGCATCTCCCCATCCCTATCAGAGGTATAAGGACTGAAACAGTGAATGACTTGAAGTGTGAAAAAGGGTATTTTTAATTCAGACTTTTAAAACACATTTGGGCTTTGCGCCACATCCCTCATTTCTAAATATACTACCTCTGATGTCATTGCACCTCAGGGAAATGTGAAATAAAATCCCCATTTTTAAGCATAGGAAAATCAGACAGTCTTGGTTGTGGCCATATTTCAACTAACCTACCTCTATATTGTGGCAGGACTAACTAAATTTAAATCTCAGAGTTGATTATCACTGTGTTACCACATGAATCTTAATCTATGCCATGTTACTGGTATGCTTCTTAGTTCAAAAGTAGAAACGGACTGCCCGTATCATTTGCTAAAATCCTTTATTATTCTTTTCAGTGAACAGCACTTTCTTCAAATGACTTCTTCAGATCATTTTAAATTACACTGCACTACAATTCTGTCATTTTTATACAGTTAGGAGTCCTCGCCATGGTAAGGAAGTATGTAAATTCTCTGTTCAGGATTGGTTAGGATGAAGGAAAGAATATAGCAAATTAGATGGCAATAAATGAAAGCCTTGCCATAGGGTGCTGTGCTCATCCTAATTTGCATGCATTTTTGAAACTGGCCAGATAGATCAGTGGTGATCTAAAAAACAAAACAAAACATTTTTATTAACTCACTTATGTCTCTGTATTCTGTATCAAATACGTCATGTTATTGTAATCTATGCTGTATTTCTCTGTGAATTTATTGTAAGTTGTCACATTATCTTATTGTACGCTGTCAATTTTTTGTATTTGTATTTTCGATTTTTCTGCAGTTATTCACTGGAGCTTTTCTCCCTGGGCCTCTACTGAAAATGGACTTCCTGGTTATCAAACTGAAATAAATAAATAAATAAAACAATAGCTATTGCTCAACCTGATGTGGCTAATGTACTACTCCAGTTATCCCCTAACTGACTTTCTACCATGTTTCCTATCTCCTAACACAGTGCAAAGATTAGTGTTCTCTTTATAACTTGGAAAAGTAGAACAGACATCTCTTTGAGGGGAATCTGAAGTATTACTAGTAATTAAGGAAAGTGTCAGTGGATGGTGTATATATATAAAAAAAAAAAAAAATCAGGGGTTGTATGGCCATAATCAGAAATCAAGGACATCCAGAGGAGTTTGGAGAAGAGACTTTTACCATGGGCTTTACAGTAGTAGAAAACCTGGTGTTGCATCTCACTGAAAGGACCAGAGTGGCAGACTTTATTGTAACTTTGTTTTTATTCAGAATCTAAGCTGTTAAAGCTACCATTTGAACATTTTCTTTTCAGACCACAGACATTGTTTTTCTCTGCTTTGGTCAAACCAGCTATACTATACATTTAACAAAATAAAACGGTTTTTACAATGAAGATATGTGTCAGCTGCTTAATTTTCCATTAGCTACACACCACAGAAACACACAATATATATATAAATGGTTTACTATTAGAATTCTCAAACCACGTCAGTCAACTGGCATGTGGTCAAAAGGCAGTTTTCAAGTGGGCCGAATGCCGAACCAAAATAGTTCAACTACACTACAGCGAATGGGTAGTGTAGTTCAAGTATTTGAGTTCGGCATTGGGCAGGGAGATCGCAGTTCAGTGAGGAACAGGGAATTAGCCCATTTCCTCACTGTAGTGCAATCTTTGAGACTGGTATATTTAATTTGCAGGGGGTGTGGGGTGCAGGGGGGAATAGCCCCCCTGCAAAACAGTGCAATTAACACACCACTGACTGTAGAGTGTAACGGTACATTAATGTGCATAGCATGGGTGACTGACATCACCTCCTGCTATTTTGAATACATAGAACGGATGTCAATGTATTCACATTTTTGCCTTGGCTGCCGTTTCAAAATTCCGAATTCAGCAATTTGGGTTGACATTCCGACTGGTCGACTGATGCAGTTTCTGAATTTCAATAGTAAACCTATATAAATAATACTTGTACATATATACATACACATAAAGAATACATAACCAACCATTGTAATTTTTTAAATTTAACTCTGGAATCTATACATTAATGCACTTTTGAACTTTTCTGTCATTTATTACCTAGTACAAATATTTTTTTCTGGGGTGGAGGCCGTCCAGGAAGTACCAGTATGTTTAAATGACCACCAATGGTCAAAACCTGAAAAATGTAACATTTTTCTACTTCCCTTCCAAATCTCTGGAAAAAGGATCAGTAAACTGTTTTTCAACAAACCTTGGGTTTACAATCTTTGCCATTTTCTAAACACTGAAGTCCGATATTTTTCAGCTACATATATTACCTAAATTAAGGCAAAACCAAAGACCTGCTGGTGGAAGGACTTGCGTCCTTGCACTTTCTGTCTGTGAGCGTAGCGGTGTCAATGTTCCTGTCTTTCTAACGCTAAGCCAACTGCCTGGATAAGAATTATAACATACAATAACACAACTGCCTAGCTGATGTCTCCAGAAAAAGGAACACTTTACGGAGCAACTCATTCTACAATGTTTGATTCCAGCTGACATTTAACTGTACATGCTTTTCCTAGGCCAAACGTCTGAAATGTAAGGCGCAGTAATATTTAAGATCTAGTAAAACAACTTAGTAACAAATGTGTACTGCGACAGTATAAAAAAACTAATACTCTGTGCATTGAGAAGGTTAAACAGCAGCACAATACAATGGAAAGGAAGAAACAGCCAAATGACACTTTATTTTATTGTGGACAACATCAAGAGCATTATGGTCAGACTAAAACACTCCCAGATAAGAATAAGATGTATTTTGCCTACAGTTGTCCTTCAGTTTACTTGTTCAGAGTCACATATCATTCAAGTTTTGACTAAGGAATAAAATCTTCCAGCAGGAAACACCTGACTAGATTTTATTGTCAGGACAAGGAGCAAAGTTACAGCTGAAAGCTGCCTGTCAGTTTAGTGGTTTATTACTATCCAGTCTCTTATGTGAGATATTGTTGTCACCAATTACATGTGGGCTTGCAAAACATTTTATTTTCTCTGAGGTTAATCATGGACATCACGGCTATCAGTACCAGTATCTTGGTTGCCCAAGCCCTAAAATACATACAACTTATTTACTTAGTTTTGTATTTAATAACATCTTAAGTCATCAACCAGCAATACCAGTTCTGCAACCTCACTAAAAAGTACAAAGGAAGTAGTCATCATCATCATCAATCGCCTTTTGACCATTTTCTACATGTCGTCGGGGGGTGTCATGTCAACTGCCGCCATCTCTCATAATTCAATGTCACTCTCCCGCCTTCCTAGACACTCATGCCTGTCACAGGTCTTCTTTCACACAATCCATTAATCTCCTTGTTGGACACCCTTATTTCCTCTTGTCTTCTTCTTGTCTATTCAAAAATCATCTTCACCAGATTGTCTTCTGCTTGTCTGCACATGTGCCCAAACCACCATAATTTGTTCCCTTAGACCTTCTCTGCATCTGGACTACTTTGTCTTCTACTCTGATGTCCCCATTTCTTCTTCTGTCTAACAGTGTGCATCCTACCACCCATCTCCGACACTTTATCTTTGCCACCTCTAACTTCTTCAACTACTCTACTTTCACTGCACAGGTTTCTGTATCACAGGTTTCTGTATCATACACTAATACTGGCTGCATTACTGTTTTATACACGTTACTTTTCGGCTTCCTTGACATTCTTCTGTCATACACTACCCGTGACACTGTGTGCCAGTTGGCTGCACTGTCTGATTCTAGCTTTAGCCTCCTCATTCAGATTTCCCTTCTCCTCAACTACCCTTCCCATATACTTGAAGCTGTCAAGCTGTTCCACTATTTTCCCCTCAATCTCAGTTCTCAGCTTCTTCTAATTTTCCCCATTTGCTGCCACTACAACTGTTTTATCTGCACTCAGTTTCATCCTATTATGCCTTCAGTTTTGCATTCCATTTCCTAATCTTTTGCTGAAGTTCTTGTTTAGAGTCTGCCTATAATGTCACAACATCTGCATACAGCAGTTTTATTTATCTGTCCTTTCTGACCTGAACACTGATGCACCCCCAATATCAATGGGATCCCCTCTGTCAGACCGAACATCTTGTTTCCTGGATGCATAGGATTTACAGCTTCCTCCTTGCTATCATGACATCCTGTCAATGAAACTACACTTAGTGTAGCAATTCTTTGCTCATGCTTGGTAGGCTGATTGGTTTTATGTCCAGCTTTTAGTCAACTGAGCTGGACAACTACAGACACCAGCCTGTCTCTAGCTGATTGACCTACAGCTGTTGGGCTTTATGGTAAGCACACACTGGCCAGTAGTGGCACATACACCCTTCTCACGATTAGCATGAGTCTCTTGCATAGGTCAGAGAAGGCCAAGTCCTCAACCCCCTTATCACAGACAAATACCCATACCCATCTGGCGACATTAGTCAACATAACTGGATTACAAGAGACAATCTTTACACTGTTGTGCTATGTTCTCCAGTCTTGAGGATACTCCTTGTCACAGCTGATGCTCTAAGTGGTTTATATGTACAGCTCTTTCCCCTATAGGGCATCATTTCAAGTATGTGCTGTTGTATATAGCTCCATTCTTGGGTGAGTCTGAAGTGGAAACACTCAACATGTTTTTAGGACAGCCCCACACACACCCAGGGAAAACATGCAAACTCCATATAGGTACTGACTGGAGATCAGGACTGAACCTTGTACCTTGCGTATGGGAGACAAAGACCTTAACCATTATGCCAGCTGGTGTCTAGCACATTATCTGTTTATCCATTGATTCAGTTTGGTAACTAATAGTTTGAGAGGCTTAATTAACTTTCGAGAGGTGGAGGAGAAAAAGCTCCAGCATATGCAAATGAAAATCATTATATGGAATACAAGCTGTTGGGTACATTATATTCATAGTATTGTAATGTAAAACATAGGCTCATAGGTTGGTACTAGGTTATTGGTCCTAGGGCCTATATAAGCCTAGCCAAAAAGGTACCCTGGCTGTCGCCACCCAAGAAAATTATTTTCCTGTGCCCCTGTCGAGCAGAGCCACACAAGTGATCCCCGGGATGAATTTCCTATTTCCCATCCAATCATCAAGATTTTTCTTGAAGAGTGCTTATGAGATTTGTTTGATACAGATAGGTAGTTTGTTCCAGAGTATGGGAAGTCTCTGGGACTGGAATCCATCCCTCCAGCATATTCTGTTTATTGTGGTGACAAGGTTTATGTCCCTAGAGCATGTAGCTCGGACAGATTGGGATTTCTTTAAGTGGAGCATGTCCAAGAGCTCTGGGTTTGACATAGCTTTGTATGTTAGGCAGAGATCGCCTCTGAGTAGGCGATATGTGACTGAGTAAAGCTGGAGTTTTTTTAGACGGTCTGCGTAGGGCATCTGTTTGAGGCCGATAATCCTCTTTGTGAGGTATTTCTGCGGCCTTTCCAGTTGTTGTAGGGGCATTGCACTCTATAATGGGTCTAATGAGTGATGAGTAGAGGGGAACAATTACCTCTTTTTTCCTGGATGAGAAACCTTTTGTGATGAGGTGTGCCATGTAGAAGTATTTCCCGACTACTGTGGCGATGTGATTATCAAAGGAGAGACTACTGTCCACCTGTGTCCCTTATCACACTTTGGGTGTTAAGTACACTACCACCTATGTGGTAGTTCCTGGGTACAGAGTTTTTACCAAAAGGGATGACAAATGCACTTTTTGGCATTGAGCTTGAGGCCATGGCTTTGACACCAGGCATCTGTCTCAGTGAGGCCCTTTTGTAGGATGTCCACATCATTAGGAGGTTCGATTATAGCTCCTAGTTTGCAGACATCTGGGAACTTCATTAGCCAAAGACCTTCTGTGTTAGCCCGTACTTCAGAGAAGTAGATACCAAACAGGAGAGGACCCAGAACTGACCCCTCTGGTACTCCAATTATCACTGGTCTGAAGTCGGATTTGGAGTCTGCTACTTTCACAGTGTGGGTTCTGTCAGTGAGCCAGTTGGCAACCCATCTTGTGAAATAGGGATGTATACCTAGTTTAGTGAGTTTATCTATAATTCCAGAGTGGGGAATGGTGTTGAAAGCCTTGGCGAGATCTAGATAGGCTGTGTGAACCACCTTACCCTCATCTACGGCTTTGGTGACTGCTTCAAAGAAGTCTGTCAGGTTTAGGAAACATCGTCTGCCTTTTACAAACCAGAACTGGGTGAGGTCCAAAGTTTGGAGATTACCAATGTCTTTGTTTATAAGTTCCATGATGATACGATCCATGGCCTTGCAGACCAGGCTCATCAGGCTAATGGGGCGATAGTTCCCAGGGTCTGTGGTGGATCCCCCTTTGTGGAGTGGGATAACCGTTGCTGTGCGCCATTCAGTGGGCACAAAGCTTGAGGTGAGGTTATGATTGAACATGGCACTTAGGTGGGGTGCCAGTTCATTCTGTAGTTCATGTAGAACACAGCCTGGGATGTTGTCACATCCAATGGACGCTGTGTTCTTGGCTTTGGAGAGTGTGGTTTTTATCTGTGCAGCTGTGATTACAGGAACTTTGCATTCTTCCGGTATAGAGATGAGCCCTTTAGGGGGTGAGAGGGGGGTAAAGTTAGCACTGACCCTATCTGCCAGGATATTGGCAATATCAGTTGGTTCTGTATATTTACTGCCATTTTGCTGTAACTCTGAGCAGATCTGAGTGTTGCCATTGAGATTCTTGACATAGCTATAGAATGCTTTGTGGTTGTCTTTAGAAACAGTGGTGATTTTGTTTTTGTAACTAGCTTTGGAGGATTTTATGAGGGATCTCAGCTTCTTACTGAGGCTGACCAGGGAGTTCCTGCAATCATGAGATTTTACTCTTTTTTGCAGCAGTTTCTTTCTTCTGTTGTAGAGTTTGTTTATGGCAGGGGACCACCAGATTGGTTTCCTTTTTTTGGAGGATAGCATCTTGGTTCTGTTAGGGATAGCATGATCCATGCACTTGTGTAAGTGCTTATAAAGTGCATTTGTGTAGGATTCAGCAGTCGTACCTCTACTGTCCGTCTTGCATGGATCTCGTGAAGTTTGCCACTTCTGTCTTAAGAAGCATGAAGTTGGCTTTGGAGAAATTTTTTACGGTGGTTTCCCTAATGGAGGGATGGGGGCAGGATGTGGATGTCTAGAGTGATTAGCTTGTGTTCAAATCTGACCAACGAGGAATTGACTTCTGGTGTGGAACACCGGTCGCCCATGTTGGTAATGACCAGGTCTAGGATATTGCTGCCCCTGGTGGGGGTGTGGATAAGTTGATCTAAGGAGTTGGAATTTATGAATTCCAGAAAACATTGAGTAAAAGTGTTGGTACATGAGTAATTTTCCCAGTTAATGGTGGGGTAGTTGAAATTGCCCATTATTAGGATGTTGGGTAGTATTTTCCAGTGTATCAAGAAATGAAGAGTGGGAATCCTGGGGCATGGTGGGGGATCAGTAGCAAGCTACAATTTGGATTGCGGTCTTACCCAGAGTTAGTTCCACTTGGATAATGTCGGATGCATTATGCTGAGCAACTAGCCTGGAGGTGTGGATATCCTTAATGAATATGGACACGCCTCCGCCTTTAGTGTTTTGGTCCAGGTTAGGTAGCCAAAGGTGTGGTATGAATTATAGCCTGGTAATGCAGGGGTGCTCTCTGGAGCCTTGAACCAGGTCTCTGTCACTGCACAGATGTCAATGTTCTCCATTTTAAGGAGTGCCTCGAGTGAGTGCATTTTGAGGGTTAGACTTCTAGCATTGAGTAGCATTACCCTCAGATTTTGCTTGCTTGTACCTGTTACGGTGGTAAATTTGTCATTAGAACCTTGCCTAAAAAGGCACTATAGGGGTGGCAAGAGCCTTAGCCAGTATCTGGAATCCCAAGGGCGACAGGTGCAGGCCATCTCTGGCAAAGCATTGTGGTTTGTCAATCATGTCACCCCAGGCAGACAGATACTGGATCCCCGTAGAATGACACCAGAAGCTTAGCCAATTGTTGAAGTCAATCATTTTGTCCGTGTACTGTGGTATCATTCTGGGTGATGGCAGGATGCTACTCAGGGCTAGGGTCATACCTGCCTGGGCTACAAGATTGGAGAGCTCCTCCATGTCTCTTTTCATGTAGTCCAGGGAAGTACATCTCTGGTCATTCACACTAACATGGACAATGACAGTCATATCTGTACTTGTTGTGGAGTGACCTGAGTGTGTGTATGTGGTGGCTCCTGGCACCCGACAGGCAGCTGACAGTAACTTTCTCCTTGTTTAGCCTGGTGAGTGGAACATCAGTGTGCCTGACTATAGAGTTACCTATGACTAGAGTGTTGGATATGTTGTTATGCCTCATGGGCTGTGGTTGGGTGGTACACTAAGTTTGTAGGCTACGTGTCATTTGGGTTGTGTTGGGGGGTGGAGGTTGCTTGCGTTTCTACTTTGGAGGTCTCTGTTGCTTGGGGAGATTTTTTTTTTGAGAGCTTCCATGAATGTAGGTGTGTGTTTTTTATTTTTATGTGTGTGTTTTGTTGGTGAAGGTTTTGAAGGACTATTTGATGAGTGTGGTGTGGTGCAAGTGTTTACCCTCTCCTCTTGACTGTCTACTCCAGTCTTGGGTGAAGAGAGCTTTGCTTCCAGTTTGGCTATATAAGTGCATCTCCCACAGGTTGTAGTGTTGTGTGGTAGGAGGAGAGGGTTGTCTGTGTACATGAGGCAATTGCTGCATTGCCCAAAGATGCCCAGATTCATCAGGTAGACAGGAGAAAACACCAGAAGCTGACCCATAGACATGCCTGGATACATGCTTATTTATTAAGTACTAAAAACTGTTTTCCTCTAGACAAGTGAGGAAAGTTGAGTGCTGTAGTAATTCACAGCTTATTTAGTGCTTACAATGAGTTCTGAATAAGTGCTGAGCTCAAAGAAACATATTTGAGTGCTAAAGCTAAAAAACTGGCTAATTCGAAGGGAAAATTTGAACAGCAGACTTTATGGCGCCGGGAATATTCTAACCCTAGCTAAGCAGCGATGCATAAAGTGTATTTTTTTTTTTTACTATAACAGTAAAAAATGAGCAAACTGATTTAAACAAATTCATCAATAAAAAGGGTAAAAACTGAGCCCCATTCCAGCAGTCATCGATCAGACAAGTTCTAATTGCACACTCCTGCCACTAGGGTGCAATAGAACCTTCTCCAGAAAAAGATGACCTGGATTAGTGCTCAAGTTATTCAAGCAAAGCTAAATTCAGCAGGTCTGAATCTAGTCTTGTGTTACAGCAAACAAGGCGTACCAATTTCAGAAAGAAACAGTTCAAATAAGCAGGCAGAATAAGCCTTTAACCAGAAACTCCCAGCTCAGAAGGGCAGAATCTACCCTCTCCTCCCACAAGAGTGCAGACCTTCTTAATGTAAAATAACTGTCCCTAAGCCCAAGTGCTTAATCCAGAACTAATACACTTTTAGATTAACAGACACTAAGCCTTCAGTCAGCAACTCCCAACTTAGAAGTATGTAAGCTACCTGTTCTGCCACAACAGTGAAGACCACAAACCTTCTTAATGTAAAACAACTGGTCTGTAGCCCAAATGTTTAAACCAAAAGCTTAGAATAACAGTCACAATTTAATCAGGCTACTAACAAGCAGTAATAAATGCAGCAGAATAAATGCAGTTAAGTACTTTTTAAGAACAGGCAGCAAAAGCAAAATAAAGTAGGAAGAAACACAAATACAGTAAAAGCAGATGAATAAAGATATAAAGAGAATATAGACAATAAACACATATATGAAGAGTCTGAAGTAAATAATACAGAAATAATTGATCTCGAAAGCTTTAAATTGATGAGAAAACTAAATAGCACAGGAAAAATACTATTTGTCCAAAAAGTCTTAGAAACAGCAACCTTGTTTTCAACATCTAGAGACTTGTATAACAGCTATAGGATAGAAACACATCAGCAAAGTTACAGAATTTCACTGGCAATCAGTTAGCAACCAAATGGCTGAAGGATAGCTGAAGTTAGCACATAGTATTTTACAATGTTGGTTAATGTGTGTTTATACCTGCATAGCAGCCACACTTCAAGGCGACAGTGAAGTGTTGTTTTAGGATACTTTTGAAGGAGGGAATGTTAATGTTCAATGTGGCACAAACTCTGGGCCTCATTAGATAAGGCTGTGACTATATCCAATGGAAAGAAAATCTGGTGTCAGTGATTCAACAGGTAGCGCACACACCTCTTGTGCTGGAAGATCAGATGACTGTAGGTTCTACTCCCACCCCAGGTGACTGGATTCCTTTACCATTACTGATACTTCAGCCCGGTATTAGAGGATATTCCACTCCTGGCAGTGCCGTCCTTCAGATGAGATGATAAACTGAGGCCCCCACCTTGTAGCTTAGCTGAATGCAAAAGATCCCACAGCACTTAGTGGAAAGAGTAGGGAGAATTTTCCTACATGCCCTGACCACATTTTCTCTATTCAGTATAAATATCAGTATAAATAAATATATACAGCAGCACAGACTTTAAATGATGCTCTATAGGGGGAAGAGTTGTACAGATCAACTGCTTTGAGCATCAGCTGTGACAAGGAGTATCCTCAAGAGAAAGGAGAACACTAGCTTTGTGGGACAAACCCAATAAAAAAGATAGATAAACTAATCAAGAGATAGGAATTAAATACATTTCCAATTATAAACACACCACCAGAAAAGTGGGGGTCGATATGACAATTGAGACAGAAAGACTACATTTATAGGGAGATAAAATGGGCACTGAAATATATAATTTGGGGTGCACCATTATAATAGTGGGTGCAGTGATTGCAAAGGTAGGGCACTGAAGTATATAATTTGGGGCGCACCATTATAATAGTGGGGTGCAGTGATTGAAAAGTCAGGGTGTGTTACTATCAGTGAGGAGGCATAAGACATACTGCAGTATTGTAACCACCCGTTAGCTCTCATAGAGAGTCAGTGGTGAGAACTTATTTTACTTAAAATTTGTTAACTTGTTACAGTGCTATTTGGAGCATTTCCAGCCTTAGTCTGAGAAAACGTACAGAAAAATAAATGAGATGTTAATTTCAAACAGAAATATATGAGCAGCATACTATAAAGATACATTTATAGTATATAATTCAAACCAAGAAGGTAAACGTTGATTCTATAACAATGTTAATACAAATGGTAGGAGCAACATAACAATATTTACAGATATGATAACAAGAAAAAGATGGGAATAGAAAAAGGTAGGGGTACCATTTTCTACTGAGCAATAATAAAGTCTGAAGAAGTGAGACGTTTATAAGAGGAGGAGTGATGACTGCTGATTTTAGGGGTATGTGTTAAGTTCAAGCATTTAAAGACCGCATCTTTGAAGAAGTATTCTTTGAGATGGCCTCTGAATATAGGAAAGGGGGTTATTTGTTCTAGGTGTGACAGAAGGGATTCCCATATCTGTGGTGCCATCACATTATAAAATCTTTGCTCTCTGATATGGCAATTTGTTTAATGATTACAAACGTATTTTTGTTATATCTTAGATCATTTACTCTTGCTAAGACTCCAATGATAATGGGTCATCGCAAGCTGGAAGTCCCAGTGAAGAAATACAATAACAAAGATGCATTACCTGTGTACTGAATAAGTGATACAAGGTGACAAGCTGAATGCATAGCATGGATGTATACCATAAAATGTCAAAATGCAAAGCGAGTCTGGGGGAGGGATGGTCTCCCAAGTATACAGGAAGCGAGAGGATACCAGTTTGACCCACCTAAGCAGTTTGAGAACTGCAAAATGTTTGACACCTGCCTGTTTTACAAGAAGTTTACTGAGACACAAATAAGACACAAAGTTTAGAGACCTAAAGAGTAAAGTCAGGAAAGATAATTAAAACAGCAGACTGTTACGGTTTATTATGTTAAATGTTTTTGATAGGTCAAGGAAGATTGTTCTTGCATATCTGCCATTATTAAGTTTTTGGTGAAAGTAGTTTGTAAGAGATATTAGGGATGATTCCATTCATGGTTAGTCACCATATGTTACTGGTATCTAAGTTATGCAACAGCTGCTTCTAATTCAACCACTCTAACACTGCTGCTAGCAGGGTTGTATGGCAAATGGCATCTACTGCCCAAAGTATGCTGATGGTCCACAACTGTGACTATGAATAAGGTTTTGCAAGCAGCTGGGACAAAGTCTTCTTTGAATGATCTATGGATTTGCACTGAAATAACACAGCAATAGCTTTGGCACAATGCTTTAGGTCAATGCTGTCCAAAACATGGCCCGTGGTGCAATTTTGTGCGGCCCGCCTGCTATCATCTGTACTGAGGAAAATGTTTTTACAAATCCTCATAGGTAGAATGACAGAGCAGAGTACCGCAGGGAAAAGCTAGGTACTGAAGCCTAAAAAATAATACATAGTTGTTCCCTGCTGTATTCTAATGTAGATAACTGCAAATAAATAACACTCTGCTCAAGCAGTGGGCGACCCAGGTTTCCATGAGCACTCCCTTCAATGGTGTGAGTGAAATGCCTGTGCAGTGGCATAGGTGAAGAGTTGTGGATGCATAGGTTATTTTTTGGAGTTTTTAAAAGGAAGGAAGTTTGAGTTGTATACAGCACATGTGAGAAGCTGGGTAACAAAGATGGGAAAATTGGGAGCACTCGTGTGTAAGGCAGGATGGTGCGCGGCAGCAGAGTGGATAACTAATGCACTGTATAACAGCAGAAGAACACGATCCTGGGAGGGAGGAGGACAATGGAAGGAAGATGCCATGGATTGTACCTGATCAGAGGAGCAAATTTGAAAACAAAAACTTCAGGAAGCTAAGCCGGGGGTGCGAGGTAAGGATGAGGAGGAATTGGTGCCGATTCCATAGGTTAAAAGTGTGGGGGGTTAGAGAGGCTGCACGGTGGGATGACTTTGCTAAGAGGATGGCATGGAGACAAGGCTGAACTGAGACTGTGAGATGAGGGACTGGAAGATGTAGCACAAGAGTAGATGAAAGAAAAAACTCAACCTAAGTGTGAGAAGACAGCAGCTGGATGAGGACAAAGAAAGTGTTGAAGTAGGAGTTGGGTTTGGAAAGAAAAGGACAGTGAGATGGGTGAAGTAGCAAGATGGAGAAACAGGGGCAAGCTGACCTCCTTAAGAGAAGCAAGGTACAGTGAAGATGGAAAGGAGTGAATGAGTAGTTGCAGATCAAACTTAGAATGTGATAAGGTGAACAGACTGAGGTTATGGGTCTTGGCACAAAGAGTTTGTATTAAGAGGATAGGGCCCAGTGTTCGTGGACAAAGCACTATGTGAATGAGGAATTTTTATTTCATTTTTTAATGTGCAGTTGTGTACAGGTCTGTATTTTGCATAGTGTGCAGTACGATACATGTACATGTAGTACTTATAACGGACTTAGAATATCCAAAAGGCAGTGCTAAGATATTATTGTGTTGTGTCATAATACACAATTGCTCTTGCCACACCTAGTAAGGCAGAAAGCTTTAAACAACAAAAGCAAGAAAAGTACTTTTGAACTGCTGGATGCAGTTGTAAACTACAGCAGCCAGCTTAACTAAATTCTATTTGGATGGCACTGGCAACCAGTGCTTTTGGTCAATGGTTATTTGTAGCAAGCAGTGGGATGCTCTGCACAAGCAACAGAGGTAGTAGTTATGCTGTTTGAAGCATCAGTATCAGAACTGTCCACCCTTTTCCACAAATGGCATAACCCGGAGGATAGTTATATCAGTTGGGGGGCTATTGTCTCCCCAAAACACCCTGACCAAACTTGACAGAATACTTAGCTGGGGGATATTGTCTCCCCCAAAACTTGACAGAATCCTTTGGGAAATAGAGGAGCCATTCTGTTTCAATAAATTTTTTTTAACAGCCATGGCTTTTCTTTCTTATGAAATTTTCGAACTGCTTGCTAAACCTAACTAATGGTAGGACTTTCCAAGTAATTTCAATATATGTACTGTATTTATTATTCTGGATGCGGCCCTCAGATAAATATTTTTTTTATTGCGGCTCACAGATTACCTAAGGTTGGACAGCACTGCTTTAGGAAATATGGGGGATATCATCATCTGACAAGAGAGAGAATGTCTTTGGGTAACATTCAGCCATATGCACACTTCTGAAGCAGGGGACCGGTGTTAGACTTATAGTACCATGAGTACGGAGTGGAACATTACCTAGGTTAGGATTTGGGTGTTCTACTCTGGAGTTGCAGGGGGTTAGTAACTTTGTCCTATGTTAGTACAGGGGGGTTAAATCTTTTTATTTTTATTTTATTTTACATTTGTTAACCGGGCTAGTCCAACTGGATACATGTCCATTTTCAGTGGAGGCCCGGGGAGAAAAGCTCCACTACAATCTACTAAAACAAGTTAAAAATATCACAAAATGCAGGAATACAAAATTATACAATACTATAGAAACATACATTAAACCTGCTGCAAGTTATATATGCAATAGAGTTCAATATGAGGCTTAGCAGGGGACAAAAATTCAAATAAACAGCTAGGATAGTCTATTGCAGCATTGAAAGAAGTTGACAAAAAATATAGATATATTTCTATTTACAGAAAGAGTCACAGGGACACTTATGAAGAGGAAACTCAGGTGAGCTGGAATTGAGAAAAAGAAGTAAGGGGATGAAAAAAAAAACGGTTAGTCAGGGTTGTTACAAGAGCATAGCCAGTGATTGGAAAGGAAAAGTTTTAGTTTAGCTTTAAATAATGGGAGTGAAGTTATGGTAGTGAGGTCTTGAGGTAGTTGGTTCCATATTTTGCCAACTGAGTTGGAGAATGTGGAGTCACCTGCTGAGTTATTTGATAGGGAAGTTTAAATCAGTATCTTGTTAGAAGAGCGTAGGTTCTTCAGATTTTTGTAGGGTTGTATGAGAGAGGAGAGCATAGGAGTGTTGTCAGGGTGATAAAGGGCTTTATGGGCAATAGTAAGTTGGTAAGATTGCATTAGGTAGGGTAGTTCTAGCCAGCCTAGGTTTTTAAGATTAAGACAATGATGAGTCCTATAAAGAGAATCTGTAGCAAATCTAGCAATGTTGTTGTATGATGAAGCTAGTTTGTTGAGGTTATATTTAGAAAGGTTAGTGTAAATGGGAGAAGCATATAGTAGGGTAGAGATTAAGTGGGATCTAGCTATGGTAGTTTTAGCTTTGGGAGTTAGGAAAGATTTGATTCTATAGAGAACCAAGTTTTCTGTTGGTAGCTTTTATTGTAGAGTTGATATGAGTGTCAAATTTTAGTTGATTGTCAATAGTAATACCCAAGAGTTTAGTGGTTTGGTCTGGAGAGATGAGGGTACCATCATTGGATGTAAGTGTGAAGTTAATAGAAGGGGACATGTGAGTGGGTGCAAAGAGCAGGAGTTTGGTTTTCTTGGGGTTGAGGAGGAGACAATGATTAGAGAACCATTGCTCGATAGTAGTGAAGGTATTTTGTGTGAGTGTGCAGCTCAGTCTTTGTTGAGGCTGAGCAGATTATGGTTGTGTCATCTGCATATTGAATGCAAGTTGATTGAGGAGTGGCTAGATGAAGGTCATTTATAAAAATGGAGAATAGTAGAGGACCTAAGATAGAGCCCTGAGGGACCCCTATAGAAGTTGGGAGGAGATCAGAGAGATGGTTATTCCAGAGTACTACCTGTTTACGGTTATCCAGATAGGATACGAACCAGCTTAAGGCATGACTGTCTAGAGAGAGGGATTTTAAATGATGGAGGAGAAGTTCATGATTGACCATATCAAAGGCTTTAGACAGGTCTATGAAGAATGCAGAAGAAGAAGTGTTATTGTTGCGGTTCGTGTTAATAGAGTCAATAAAGGATAGTAAGGCTGTGGTAGTACTATGGAATGGTCGAAACCCATGTTGACAATTAGCTAGGAGGTTGTGGCTTAGTAGGTTAAGTAACTGTTTGTGGATGCATTTCTCCATTATTTTTGCGAGAGGAGATAGTAGTGCTATAGGGCGGAAGTTGGAATATTCAGTAGAGTCACCTCCTTTGAATAGAGGGATAATATGAGAGATTTTCCAGAGTGATGGAATAGTACCTTCTTTTACAGTCCTGTTGATCAGTATAGAGATGGGGTAGGCTACAGCTTTAGCTCCTACTTGGAGGTATTCTGCTGGTAATTTGTCAGCTGAGGGGGTTGTGGGCTTTAGTTTTTGAAGCAAGGACAATATGTAAGAGGTCAGTATAGGTTTTAGGTGAAATGGTGGGGGAGGGCTTAGAGCAGCAGCATTTAAATACCCTCTTCCTACTTTATGAAACAATGTACCAAGTACTTCAGTCATGGAAAGCTTCAGTACTGCTCACTTCAAACAGCTGCAAAACATTTCAGTTTTATAATGGTGCAATGTGGCATGGCTTATTCCTGAACTTATGAATTTGCCTTGTGTTTTAGCACTGTCACAGTTCTGTCATCCTGCCACCTTCTCGCTTGACACCATTTAATCTTAACTTTGCTACTCTGAGCGACTTTGCTAACACTAGCAGTACAACAGCTTTATAAGATCACAACGAAGTGTATGCCAAACAGGGGCAGCAAATGCTAGATCTCAAATAAGACATCATCAATTCCAAGCTTTGTGTGTGCTACATATTATAGCATTCCCCTTTACAGTTGCACTCTGTTTTCTTTTTAAACTTAGTTTGTAGGCAGCAAGTCAGTAATGACTCCATTTTCATGCATTCTGCTACACACACACACACACACACAAATAATTTAACAATTCAAGAAGAATGGATAACAGCACTGTATCAAGTCAGATAATACAGTGCACTGTTCATACACAGACATTACTTAGAGCACTTTCAGCATAGTGTCCCATGCTTAGTACCCTACGACATATTTGTGTTCTGACTTCAAAAAAAACCTTTGTGTCATTGTCTTATCTGTTTGGTGAACAAGACAAAAGAGCAGAACTAATGGTTAAGGTGTTTGCCTTACAAACACAAGGTGCAGGGTTTGACTCTCACAAGGGATAATTGGCTAGGCTTATAATGGCTCGCAAGGACAGTTAGCCTAGTACTAATCTATGAACCTATGAACTAGTTCTGTAAGTTGTAGTGAAATTCAAACCAAGAAAACAGTTGACTTCCATCATTTAACTATCTGGGCAGTTGCTGCTGTTTGACCCAGGCCAGTCTACTATGTAGGGTGTTTTCTACTCCTTTATACTGACATGAGAAGATAGACCATCACCATGCACAACAGAAACTAGCATCTCTCTGTCTGACTCTGTAAATGGGAATGAGCAAACGCAAAGAGTACTTGGGCATTCTGGGTGACTTTGCCAACATCAGCAATGTAACAGCTTTACAAGACAGAACAGGTGTCAGCAAGCACTGGTTCTCTCAAAACGGATCCACAAGGGCAACATAAGTGGCAGACAACTTATTTACTTCCATACTCTATTCTTTTAATCTGCTTTATTAACTGAACTAGACAATACAGAATGCAGTAACACCTGCCAGCTTTTGCACTTACAAATCTTGAAAATGAAAGTTTCATTACTTCTAACACCATAAAATCTGATTCCTTGCACCTAACCACTTCCTGTATACTTTATTTCGGTACAATAAAAAGCTGAACAGTAATTTTCCCACACTGATGACATGACATTTGCTTTTTTGCATGTTTGTACATCCATCTGCTGCTTTTATATTACTAATAATTAACCAAACAGTTCTCTCGAGTGACTTTTCATACTTCCCCATCTTAACATAGCCTTCTTCCCAAACTAGGCCTATAAACATAATTTATTTTACATCATCTCTTATTTCATAATAAATATATTTGATTTAATGGATACATTAGTAACTAAATGATACATTCTCAATATTTAATTAGCAATGTCAATTACTAAGAATAACTAAAATAATATCAACATCATCAGTGTACTCTTAATTCCTTAATTTTCCAGGTATTCCAGATGAATAAGAAATTGATGCATCATATAAAAGCAGGATAGACAGGTATTAAAGTCCTGTTTACAGCTGTCTAAAATATGTTACTAGCGCTCCAAAAAACTTCTCAAGTCATTCAGTCATCAGTTCAAGACACTTTTACATCATGCTGAGGCTTTTACTTTCTGAGCAGCATATCTCTGGCTCATACAATGCTAAATGTGGTCAGATGCCATGACACTGAGAACAGGTGCGGACAAAGCATAACAGACCACCCACTGTTACGGTCTTCCCAGCAGCATGAGAACATGACCTGGTCAGGGAGGTGAATCATGGCAACACCAGGTGTTGACCATCTGACTACTCTTAAAAAGTATCTTCTGACAAAGTATTCAGTCCAGTATTTAATGCAACAGATATACACCTAGCCTTACAATACGGGCTTCTCTGTTCTGTGTTCTGCAAATTGTATTGTCATACATGAAGTACTAGTGACACTGGATAATCAACCCACATTTCATCATTTAAGTCCATATGTTGTTATACTAACCCCTTGACAAAAATCAAAGCGTATTTTAAGAAGTATTTTTGATTGCTCAGGTTGACAGGCTGAGTGAATTATGAGCTGTGTACAGCAATGAATGTGGACATGACCATTATAATGGAATGCAGATCCCCTTGGAGAGTGACCTTTTTATCTAGCATTTCTAACATGGTTATGAGATTATCACACTGATCTGTTCTCTATGAAAATGGTCATTAGTGAGGTTACAGCAGAGGGAAAGAGATCAAGTGTTACCAGGGGTATGTGGGAATAGATATGCGTGACCAAATTAATACACAACACTGCTGACTGTTCAGGAGTGAAGGTGCATGAGAAATGGAAAGTAATAATCCAGTTACACTGCAGTCCTGCTGAATGCACACCAAGCCTGGACTAAAACAGAAGATTAGCAAACAGTAACATTAATGCACGGCTTAAGTGGGCTGCTATACAGTATATACTCTGAACTTGGTATATGACAATAATTGCACATTAGAAAAGTTACCTGCAAGTGCAAAACTGATTTATTCAACTGGAAGCAAATCTGAATAACTGTTTTACCAGGGTTAATATACAGTACTGTAAGACAGACTTCAGAACACACAAATGAAAGCAGACAATGAATGAAGCTACTAAATAATATTTAGGAATACACTTAAGAGAGGAAAGAGAAACTGGATATGTTTTAAAAAAGTTTAATTGCAATTTATTTGTTAAAGCTCTGGAGCACTGCATCCAAACATAATATTTATAGGGAAGTACTAGGCTGGCTGCCCTTGCGGGCCATTTTAAGCCTAGCCACTTTCCATTTTTGTGCTCAAATTAACCCATTCCATTTGGTTATGGACCGGTCTTACCCAGTCCATGGCTGATCATTATATACTACCCCTAATGTAAAGAACTGGGATCATACAAGAGATAATTTGAGGGGACTCATGCATGGGATAAAGCATTTAGGAGCTGCCTCTGTCCATTAGTAGTACAGGGGCAGTCCTGGGTAAATTTTCTGTTTCCCATCCCTAGATCTAAGTTGCTCTTGAATATGGACAGGGATGAAGTTTGTTTTATGTGGATAGGAGTCTGTTCCATAGTAGCAGTATCCTCTGTGAGATATACCCATCCCTCCAAACCATTCTTTTGATGTTGCAGAAGAGGTTCAGATCCCTAGACTGTGTATTTCTAATGCAATTTGACTTGCTGATAGGCAATAAATCCATCAGTACTGAGTCAGAGGATACCTTTTATGCCAGTCACAGGTCACCTCTTAGCCCTCTGTAAGATACAGAGTATAGTAACAGGACTTTGGGTCACTCCATGTAGGATGTTTTGTTTAGGCTTTGGATCTGTTTAGTAAGGAATTTCTGTGGATTTTCCAGCTGTTGCATGTGCCTGGACAGATACACACCAAAGGAGGTATTACATTCAATGACTGGCGGCTTAATGAGGGCTGAATAACAGGGGGCAATAACATCCCTAAATTTAAACACAATCCCTTTGTTTATAAGCTGTGCAGTATTGAAGGATTTTCTTACAACAATGGACATGTTAGTCAAAAGTTAGGTCATTGTCCACATAAGTCCCCAAATCCCGAACAACTGGGTCAACTCTTACTAGGGGTATATTGTTAATATGGTAGTTCCCTGGGGCAAATAACTTCCCAAAGGATACAATAATGCATTTTTGTCATTTAGTTTCAGTCCATGACTTTGGCAACAGTTATTTATTGGGACAAAGCTTCCTGCAAGACGGCTACGTTATTTTGGAATTCAGTGACTGCTGCTAGCCTGCAGTCTTCAAACTTAGTTAGCCAGAGGCCTTTGGTAATAGCTTTTACTTCAGAAAAGAAGAGCCAAATAGGAGAGGTCCCAGCACAGAACCCTGGGGGATTCCACCGGTGACGTCTCTCTTTGTGGAGGTAATTTTCCCTATTTTGATTTCCTGTGTCCTATCTGTGAGCCAGTTGGGAATGCAGTGGTTGACACAGGGGATTATTCCTTATTTATTTAGCTTTTCTACTGTGCCTGTAAAGGGAATTGTGTCAAAAGCTTTGGCTTTGGCCAGGTCAAGGTATGGGGTTGTGTACCATTTGTGTCTTCTTTCGATGACCTTTTCAAAAAAGTCCTCCAGGTTCAGTAGGCATGACCTGCACCTACACTTGATGAATCCAAACAGAGACAGGTCCAATGTCTGGAGGTTCCCTATGTCCTTATTGATTAGTTCCAAGGTAAATCTTTTCATGGTTTTGCATATGAGGATGGTCAGACTTAAGGGTCTGTAATCACCCGCGTTTGTGGAAGGTCTTCCTTTATGCACGAGAACGGCTGTAGCTGCTCTCCATTCACTTCATACGAAACCTGTATGGAGGCCATGTATTAACAGCGTTGGTAGGTGTATGAAAACCACGCTTCGTGCTGCTTAGGATGCATCCAGGGATATTGTCAGGACCCATTGATGCAATAGTTTTAGCTCCTGACAGTACTTTTAAGACCTGGTCTTGTATGATAGAGGGTAGGTAACATCTTTCACAATCAGTTAGTGCATTTCTGCATTGTGCTTCTGAGATTACAAAATAATTTAAAAAGTCCTTGGGTTCGTCTTTGGCTTGGGTAGATATTTAAGCCACAGATTGGGCTCTGGCAGGTTTTATTAAGCTCTTGAATAGTTTGTTTACTTCAGTGACAAGGGCTTTTACATTCTGGGAATTATGCTTCTTACTTTTGGTTACAATTCTTTTCCTTTTTCTGTAAAGCTTGTTACATTACGACTCCATCAAGTGGGTTTGCCCTGCACTTGTTTCAATGGGGTACATATGTTTACATGCTGGTACAGTGTAGTGGTGTACGTTTTCACAGATTCAGTGGAGTTAACTGGGTTTGGTGGGGATTGGAAGCTTGTCAATCTATCACTTAACAGTAGGTATGTTGTCTTCATGAAATATTTGTGAAGATTTCCTAGATAAGTTATAATTTTATCAAAACTGTAAGTGCTCATCAGCTCTCTGGAACACAGGGATACAACACTGACTATGACCCAGATAGGATGGGTTCAATACACAGCCCAGACATGAGGGGAACTAAATGGTGAGAGGAAAGAATGAAGAGGCTTAGCCTGCTTATCTCCCTGGAGAATGGGGGAAGGTTTTGGGGGTGTGGACAGGTTTGACCTCTACTTTAGGGCACAGAGCTGCTGCTAACCCACATGTCTAAGAGGGGGACAACATACCAAGGTGATATCAGTATCACAGTGTACTTTGAAGGCTCATGTATTCAACCATATTTGTGGGCTCACTCAGAGTACACAAAGAGAGGGACCACCAATATGTTATAACAGCATGTTTACTAGCATGACAGATCCCAGTCACTTCTTTGCATGTTAGTGCAGTGATGAGCCATGCTTCCAATGGCCAAACAGTGGACACTCTAAAAAGGCAGTCCTCCCTGCAGGGTCATGCCAGCATTCTGCTACACATCACATCAGCAGCAGCCATCAAGAATAAAGTGACAGAGAGGACCTGGGAATAACCTGAAGTCAGAGGCAGACTAGTATGAAAAGGATGTTTATGAGATTAGCCCAAAATGCAACATCTATGAAGTTAGTTAGAATTTCTGGGGGGTTGTAAAGCCAACCTCTAACTGATAAGCTTTTGTCTTTAGTGAGTACTGTTTTGAATAGTTTGTGTGTTTGGGGTGAGTGAAATTCTCTTCTGAAGATTTGTTTGATGCCATTAATTTTAGACTATTACATTTTTGTACAGTCCATACACACTCAAGGTAGCCTGCCAAGGGGAGGAATATAACAACAATATGAGCTATTGCAATCAATTTGTCCAGTAGCCCTACTGCCTGAAATGTTGTGGTTCTTCTGCAATGGCATGACACAAATCACAAGTTAGAACTCCGGAATAAAAGGATCAGAAATTGTAGAAAAGCAGCCAGAAGGAACTCAGAAGTATAGCCGTAACATCACACTCAATGTCTGTTTATGTTTTCTTGCAGTAGGAGAAATGAACGATGACAGGTGAAGACCTTATTAGTGGATGGTGCTGATTAGAATATAAAGTAGTTAAAAAGTGGGGGATGCTGAGTAATGTGGGAAATAAAGCTGAGGAGTGAGTGATGCCGGGCAGCTTAAGAGCTATGAGATGTGAGGCAGTGATGGTGGGAAGGACATGTAGTGGGGGACGCAGGGCAGTGTTAGAGGCAGGCAGTAGTGGTACTTGCAGGAAGGAAGAGGTAACAACTGATGCAAGGGCAAGGTAGGATCAGGTAGGGTGCAATGGCTGGTACTGTGGGAAGTACTGTTAAGCATTATTTGATGCGAGCATTATGGTAAGGCAGTGCATAACTCTGGCTAGTGCAGGATGATGAAGAGGCAAGTAAATACTGCAGGTCAGTATGGGAAGTAGTGCCAGATAATGAATCATGCATGGCAAGGTGAAAGACAGGGACAACCATGAGTAATGTAGAGCAGTGTAGCAGGAAACAACAAGAAGTGGCTGCTGGGGGGAGTCAGGAATAGGGGCCGTGCGAGATGTACTGAGAGGTAGTGTAGAAGACGCGGTCAGGAACTAGCTGATGCTGGGGAGTGTGGAGCATAGAAGTTAATGACCATTTAAGTTCAACCTGCTTAAGTGTACACAAGCACTCAAACAAGATCAGACTATGTACCCTGAGGAAAGAGTATGTGTGACAAGAGGTCATACAACCCCATGTTAAGATAAAGTATCTAAATTACAGATCCCGTTTGATCAATTGGATCAGTTTTATTCTTAAAGAACATCAGCATCAATTTCATAATCCAAAGGTTATCTAGATGTTAGGATAGGCTCACATAAAAGACATGCTGTCAGGCCATTCCATCATTTATCAGGTATTCAAGGGGTTGTATGTTTTAAATATACAGCCACAAGAAAATCACTTTTAGACATGGGGTGCTCTGCAGAGGCAAATGAACTAAATGTGTAGGAGATAAATTCTGGAGATGTGCAGGTTTGGTACATTACTGAATTTATTAGGGCATGGAGGAGGGTTGCTCTCTCTTACATGTATTATTGTTGAAGACTGCAGGATGCATTAACCATTCTAAAGACGTGTGCGTATGTGTGAGTGGTTATCCTTTTAGGTAAAACAAGGATAAGCATATTCAGCTTCCTCATATCCATACGTATAAACTAAAACATCTGATGAGGAAGCTGAATATGCGAAACTGCTTATCCTTGTTTTATATGACATTTTCTTAAATCAGTTTTAGTTTATGCCAACAGCTGTGGTAACCTTGCTGGTTTTCTTTTTCTTTTTGTTTTTATGCTATTTGTCCAGCATTGGCTTGGATTTGCTGGCAGGCCGTTCAATTTGATGAGTGGTCATCCTTTTAAAAGTCTAAATTTTCTTTAGCTCACTTCATGAAGTCCAGATGCCAATGTCGACTTTCTTAAGGAGTACAGAAAAGGGTACATACAAGCCAGTTCACTTGTAAGAGGGCTGGGCAAGCTGCCTGTACTTGCAGTGATCCAAACGGCAGAAGATTGAATCTGGCTAGGATGAAAGTTCGCAGCAGACCTCCTGCTCACTTTCTCTTGAAGGAAGACTAGTGAGGGGGCAAGGCAGGTCACCGTCTAGCAAAACTAAGGCATAAGGCAGGCCACGCTGTATGCTGAGGTGCAAACAGCAATATTCGCACATAGTCTGAATGCCATACAAAGCTCCTCCCATACCACCTTAGCAACAGGTGCTAACCCTAACCCCATCCCTAATCCTAACCTACACCTTACCTGAAAAAAATCCTTTCCATAATACTATCACTACAACTACACAAGACAGGCTCAGCCACAAAAACACATACTAAACACTCTATCCAACCTCTAACCCAAATACACACTCACACATTCTAAATCTATGCCTTTAGCTAACACTTACCCTAACCCACATACATTTGTTCTTGCTGGTGCACGCATGCACACACGCGCACACACACACACACACACACACAAGCTATGTACTAACTAACCCTAACTTCCAAACATGCGCATAGACATTCCCTTTCCTGCACTTTATCTGATTTTAAGGGTGGCTGTACCTAACAGCTAGTACTGTACAGAACTCATCACTGTATGTGACTGCAAGCACTGCTGTACCTAACAACTAGTACTGTACAGAACTCAGCACTATACGTGATTGCAAGAGCAACTGTATCTAACAGCTAGCACTGTACAGAACTCAGCACTGTACGTGACTGCAAGCGTGGCTGTACCTAACAACTAGTACTGTACGTGATTGCAAGAGCAGCTGTACCTAACAGCTAGTACTGTACAGAACTCAGCACTGTACGTGACTGCAAGTGTGGCTGTACCTAACAACAAGTACTGTACAGAACCCAGCACTGTACGTGATTGCAAGAGCAGCTGTATCTAACAGCTAGCACTGTACAGAACTCAGCACTGTACGTGACTGCAAGCGTGGCTGTACCTAACAACTAGTACTGTACAGAACTAATCACTGTAAGTGATTGCAAGAGCAGCTGTACCTAACAGCTAGTACTGTACAGAACTCAGCACTGTACGTGACTGCAAGTGTGGCTGTACCTAACAACAAGTACTGTACAGAACCCAGCACTGTACGTGATTGCAAGAGCAGCTGTATCTAACAGCTAGCACTGTACAGAACTCAGCACTGTATGTGACTGCAAGCGTGGCTGTACCTAACAGCTAGTACTGTACAGAACTCAGCACTGTTCGTGATTACAGGAGCAGCTGTACCTAACAGCTAGTATTGTACAGAACTCAGCACTGTACGTGACTGCAAGTGTGGCTGTACCTAACAACAAGTACTGTACAGAACCCAGCACATGAGTGTAAGTATGGCTGCTACTGTATCTAACAGCTAGCATTGTACAGAACTCAGCACTGTACGTGACTGCAAGCATGGCTGTACCTAACAGCGAGTACTGTACAGAACTCAGCACTGTACATGACTGCAAGCGCTGCTGTACCTAACAGCTAGTACTGTGGAGTAGTCAGTACCACACATGAGTGTAAGTATGGCTGCTACAGACAGCTAGAACTATACAGGACTCAGCATGACATCCGACTGTGCACACGGCAACTCAACAGTGTATGCAAGTATGTCAGTTCTTATCGTCTAGTACTATGCAACACAGTGGTTTACATGAAAACGGAGTCGGGGGAAAATGGCTGTTCCATGACCTTCACCCACAGTACTGCATACTGTATTGTACAGTAAATGAAGAAAAACAGGTTAAGTGTTTAAGAGGTAATTGAGAGGTAATGGCACACCTGCAAGTATAAAAGTACAAAGATTACTGTATATTACCAGAGGGCAAATTTCACAGCAGCTATAACAGAAAGGATACTAATTTCTGAAGTAGCCACAACACACACACACACACACACACACACACACACACACACACACACACACTAATGATCTGTCCTGAAAATTTAACTACATTTATTGTATTATTAACATTACAATAGATGGTAAGGCTTAACTGAATGAATTAGCTATTGCCAGGTCACAAAAAATCATCACAGATCATGTCTGAGCTTAGCTTAAGTAAATAAATGACATATTACTTAAGTGTAACAACAGTTATGATAGGAACAGGGTAGCAAGAAATTAACCAAAGGACAGCGAGACAAAAGACAAATGCACTTAACTGCATCATGATACTCAGAGCTGTGAGAAAACAAGTGTGGGAACCACAATCTATGAGTAAATCCCAGATCAGTCACTCTTCAGCTTGCAGGTGTAGTTCTCACACTTTGTGCTTTTTATAAAAAGCATTTATCACATTAAGAGGAAGCTGGCTTGGTGGGAAGAACACCTCTCTCTCAAGGAATCAGTAGACGGCTGCAGGTTCCTCTCAGTGACATTTATAAAAATACAGATAGTAGCAAATGCACAGTGTAATATAATAGGCAACGCTGTCTACAGCAGCCCTTACTGCTGCATAGATTAACCTTCTGAAACGACAACATGTTTGGTGGCATCTGTCCAAGGTCAATACTGGGGAAAGGAAACAAGCTCAGATACAAAGAACACAGGGATAGAGAGGGTGAATGCCTAAATTAGGTAATGCCGAGTATGCATTCAAATAAAATATCTGGCAGATTTAGTGCACTAAGCCTAAAACGGCAAAGGAAGCACTGCTATGCATTTCTAAGCATGCAACACTGTTTGCAGGGCTTTCACACAATGAAAAAGTACTCACTACTTGTGCAATATATAACACAAGTATGCAATATATAACACAAGTACGTCTCTCTCTCTGTATTAGCAGTAATAATTCTGACAATTCTTTCCCAGTTCACAGGATCTGCATAGTCACACCAGTCAGTGCATCAGTCAAAAGCACATTTGCAAGCTGCTGAAAGACAGTAATTTCATAATTTATGGTCACTTTCCAAGTACTTACACTTCCCACAACTGTCTCTCCCAAGTCCCTCTGAATGTTGCAGCTCATGTTCGCTGTTATTCTTACAACAATGTAGGTAATACTTCTACATTAGTCATCTGCTCTTTATTAAGCCATGCATTACACCATTTAAATTGTGATTTATATTGTGCAGTTTTATGATGAATGACACACGCATGCAGATAAAGATTTATTTTCCCCCAAACAGAAGTAGATGTTCTTCATATTCATCACTGCTGCAATACCCTTAGCTTTATGGGTTATATCCTGCCAAGAATATAATGGACAGACAGCATTCAAAGCTTCAGGGCACCTTCCACATGCCTAAACTGTCAGGCAGCTCGAGCTGAGCTGACTAAAAGACAAGTTTGGGCACGCAGCCCTTCAGAGCTTTAGTGCTGCCAAACAGTATGCTCAGCTAAGACTTCAGATGATCGACAGTCTGCCTGTGCTTTCCTTTGCTGAGCAGCTAAGTTCCATTTGGGAAAAAAAAAACTTCTTTTTTACTAAATTTATTGATGCTTTATTAATTTTCTCTTCAGGAAAGTTATTTTAAAGCTAGGATTGTGCTGCGTTTTAATGGACTTTCTCGAGATTGTAATGTACTTTTAAACAGAGCACTCATTTTTTTCTTTCAGTTTAAAAGCAATGTTAATTAACCAAAAGCATATTTTCTTTGAAGAAATTGTGTTTATTTTTCCTTTGTGAGGCTGATATGGTGTTTGAAAGTGCTGTTTACTGTGTTTTTTTTTCTGTCAAAAATACATACATACATAAAATAACTTTTGTGGACTGCTAGTTTTAATGACATTTGCTGTTTGTCTTCCCTGGGGAAAGAGGTACTTTCACAGCTTGACCATTAAACAGACTACTGATCCGACTGTTGGTCCTTCTTCCAGCCACAAAAAGAAAAAGTTAAGCAACAGTCTCTGCCACCACAGCAGGCTAGCAATTTTCCTCAGCCACAGGTGGGTTACTGCTGTGGCCATTTGTTGTTAACTCAGACCACTCATCTTTTACTCAGATCCCTCTGGTGTAGCACCTACAGCCATTACGGACTAGGGATTATCCATGTCTTGTGTGGCTACTGGAGTCCCTTTGATCCAGGGAGATCCACTCTTGTTGGTCCTGGGACAGGGATCAGGGAAGGTTTCCCTGTTGGGTCAGAATGGCATGCCCATCCCTGGGGAAGAGCTGTTGCCATTAGTAACACAGTTCACCCCATTTTTCCTGTCAAAAAGAAATAGAAAACCAAGTATGTATCAACTCTTCCTCAATTTTATTTAGACAGGAGTAATTTACAGGTCTGGTTCGGGGTTTAATTCAGGCTTTTGATTCTTCTTCTAAAGTAGTTTCTGGTAAAAGAAAGAGGGACTCCTCTTTTCCTGAAGAGATTCAAGATTCTGAAGCTTAACAGGAAAATGCAGGGATGGACTCTTTTTTTTTTTTTTTTTTTTTTTTCCCCCCGTAGATTTCTAATTCAGACTCAGAGGAGAGCTCAGTCTCTTTTTCTCCCTGTAGGGTGTTTCTTTTTCTCTGAAACTGCTGTTACAATGTCCCAGTGTTTTCAGTGGGAGAACACAAAGATTTCTCAGGCCCTCAGAAAATACTATTAGTTTTGCAGAAGGATTTTCCAGAACGTACATCATTCCTCCTGTTCTATCATCTTTAGAAGGTGTGTGTGTGTTACTGTCTGTAATTTTCCTATTAGTATGCCAGATGTCCAAACCTGACCCAGCAGTTATAGCTTTAGTAGATCCCATTGCTGCTAAGCACCAATTTCAATCCTACTCTTTCTGATAATGATGAGAAAATTATTAATAGGTATGAGGAAATGTGTATACTTCTGCAACTTTGGTTTTCAGAATTTTGAAATGTCACGTTCAGGTTCATATGTTAAAGCTTATTCTGACAAACTGTGAACATCTGAGGAATGTTTTATCAGCAGTTGCTTCTTGTGAGAAAAATCTGCTTTAAATAGCTCAAGTTTCTTCATTTGCAAAGGTCACTACTCATTGTTTGTGGTGTATTGTATGACTCTCTTGATACGTCTTTCAGGGCTATGGCCATTGGTACTGCTCTAAGGACGTTTTGCGTGGCTCCATTGTAATAACCTTCCAGATGATGTTAAAAATGACAATTTAAATTCTCTTTTGGATAGAGATTTAGTGTTTTGCCCCTCTACTGTGCAGGTGATCAATAACTGAGATGAAAGGGCAAGATTATCTACGGAATCTCTAAGATTTTTCTGCTCTCCTTTTCTGAATTATTCAAGAGACCTTGTGACCCACTCCCAGCCTGGCCACCTTCTTCTTCCAGAAAGTCTTCATCTCCAATCCCCCCCCCCCCTCTTTGGCAACATTTCTCATCTTCCAGATCAGACTCTCTTGTTTCCACCTGCTCTCCATCACATACTGTCACAAGGACTGAGGGGCCCAGTTCCCCCTTCCCAAGTAGGGAAGGGTTTTTCTTCAAGGATGTTTCTAGTGCCAAAGGAAGGACATACTTGGGGACCAGTTCTGGATATTTGTTTTCTAAACCTGTGTGTGACAATGCTCTAATTCAAAAATTAAGTCACTTCACAACTTGTTACCTCTATTTTCTGGTTACACTAGACTTATAAGATATTTTTCATCACATAGCTGCTCATCCAGGCTTCAAACGTTTCTTAAGGTTTATATGGCTGGATCACATCATCAGTGCTCTCTCTACCTTATCCTTTGGACTTTCCACTGCACCAAGAGTGTTCGCAAAGTGTCTAGCTCCAGTTATATCCCATTGCAGGCTATAGGGTATCCACATTTTTCCATATTTAGAGAACTTGTTTATCTTTGCAGAGTCTTTTTTCAAAGTGTCAGGAATCTCTCTCGGGTGAGAGATCTCTTACACAAGCTAGGATTCCAAGACAACAGTCAAAAGTCTTTCATGACTCACACACACAAGACTGTGCTCCTGGGATGTCAACTAGACACCTCAGTTCAAAAAGCTTTTCTTCCACAGGAAGTAAAATAGATCCTTATTTAGATCTGTTTCTAATGTTTATCTGCTCAGACTTCAGTCACTGTGAGGGATCAGGATGTTGGGTCTAATGGCATCTATGATTCCATGATTTCTCATGATACCCCTGTGATATCTGAAATCTCTTTGGTCCTAGCATCAACACCCTTCATCTCTTTAAATCCCAATGCTGAGGTTTGTCAGATGAGAAATCTTTTCATGGAGACAACAGATATCATTAAATCAGGGTCTCTCCATATCCTTCTTTGCTCCAAAGCAGTCAGTCACCATGGATGCTTCGGAGTTTGCTTGGGGAGCAGTTTCAATAGGGACAGAGGTGCAGGGATGAAGGACACCAAGGACTGATGCAAGGACATAACTAGGTGATGTTTGCCCTGATCAGGGCACAACTCTCTGAACCATCTTTGGCCCCTGGGACCTCTTCAAAGTGGTTTCAGACAATACCACAGTCTTGTGGTACATCAACATGGAAGGGAGAGAACCAGGTCATAACCCCATGGCAGACTAGCCATGTTAGTTCAGGGATACAACTTCACAGCAAAAGTTTACTCCAGATGCATCCTACATTCCGACAGAGCAAAATTATATTTCAGACAAGCTGAGCAGGACAAGGGCAGACCCTCATTAATGGAATCTAAATCGAGAGGGTCTTCCAAGATTCGGCCCATCTGTGGGAGTTCCTCAAATAGACCTCTTTGCTTCCTGTCTGAACAATCAGCTGGCAAAATTCTGTTGTAGGACTCCATGCAAGAAGGCCTGGAAGACAGATGCCTTTTTTTTTTTCTTTGGGCAGGAATGTTCCTGTATTTTTTTCCGCCTTTTCCACTAATATCCAGGGTACTTCTGAAAATTCAGAAGGAATCTCCCAAGATCATTGTAAGGACTCCCTTCTGGCCTAGGTAGCTGTGGTCCCCCCTTCTCTTGAAAATGGCCAGGGGCAATTACCATAAGCCTCCTCAAAGAATAGAGCTACTCACACAAGAAGAGGAGTGCCTGATACACACAAACGTCAATCATTTTCAAATGACTGCCTGGATAATAGGGTTTTAACTCCTTTACACACCTGTTTACTGACGATGTGCAGCAGTTACTAAAGGAGGCAGGAAATCCTGCAGCTGGAAAATCATATGTTAGTAATTTTTCTAGTTGGTGCCAACAACATAACCAACACCCATTCAAGGCTAGTTGTTCTCTGGTTTTACAATATTTGTGACAGTTACTATCCTATGGCCTTTCTTATTCCTCTGTCAAGGTTCATTTATTGGCTTTTTCAGCATGTCTGCCCATAGATCCTCCTCTTTCAAGCTAGTCACATGTCAAAATGCTTTTGAAAAGGGCTTTGCATAAGAGACCACCAAGTAAACTGGTGGCCCCTCCTTGGGATCTTAATTTTATTTTAGACAAGCTAACACTTGCTCCATTTGGACCAGCTGATTTGGCTGACTTGGGGCTCTTAACATGGACAACAGTTTTACTGATTGCTCTGACCTCTGCAAGAAGGGTATCGGAGTTACAAGTTCTTATGGTGGGAATCTACCCTACCTCATTTTCTACTGAGACAGGGTTTCTTTAAGAACTAATCTTTCTTTTATGCCTAAAGTGGTATCCAAGCTTACGTTAAGCCAAACTGTCCATCTCTCCATTTTCTTTGCTGAATCTACAACTGAGGGAGAAAGGCTACTTCACACCTTGGATGTCCACAGATAACTTGGGTACCATTTTGATAGAATTACATCTCTCAACTCTTCAGATCAACTGTGTATTTCTTGTGAAGGTAAGAAGGGACAACCTGTGTCAAAACAGACCATTTCCAAATAATTGTCTAAAGCTAAAACCTTTTGTTATACTCACCATAACAAATCTACTGCAGGCAGGGTAAAGGTCCTCCCAACCAGGGTCTTGTCCTCATGTATGGCTTTTTGAAAGTAGGTGGATTCTACAAATATGCTAAAAGTTGCTACTTGGTCCTCTGTACAAACGTTTACAAAGCACTATAAACGTGATTCGTTCTCTATGTCCAGATAAAGCTTTACTAGGACCATTTCCCAGGGGCTCCTGGACCCTTCTCCTTTCACCCCCCACATGTAGTAAGCTAGGGTAATCTACCCGTATAGCTAAGGTCACTGTAGCAGTAATCAGTATGAAACAATACAGTTTTATAAACTGAACCTGCCATAACAGTAAATGTTCAAATGATCACCGCTCCAGTAACTTCTCCCTCCCTCCACCCCCTTGTTTTTTGGTGTTTATGCCAAAGTGTGGACATTTATGTTTTGTTTTTCCTATAGTCCATTCACGACTTAAGACTCCTTCTTAAGGGCTTTGTACCCAAACTTGTCCATTAGTCAGTTTACCTCAAACTGTCTGACAGTTTGAGTGTGTGAAAGGTTCCCTGGAGCTTTGAAAGATGGTCGGCCACTATACCTTGGCAGGATATAACCCACATAGCTAAAACTACTGCAGCAGTCAACTACTCAATAATATGGGAGAGGAAGGCAGGAGGTACAACTCTGACAAACTACAGGCTCTGTTACTGTAGCCTTTGGTCTCATCAGATTAAGTTAAAATGCAGGTCAGCATCTGGGTGTTGTTTCCAGGAAATTCTACAGCTACTCTACAGATGAAGTGCTTGAAAGGCAGTGTATTATTTATTTATTTATTTGACATTTGTTTATCGGGATAGTCCTACTGGGTGAGAGAAAACCCATTTTCAGGGGAGGCCCGAGAAGAAAAGTTCCAATTACAGAACAGAGACTGTACAAAGTTTATAGAGATAACATAAAAATGACAAGAGTTACAAATAAGCAGGTACATTGTTATGAAGCAGATAGTAATGAGACATTTATATTAGCAAGAAAAACACAATATTACAAGATATATAAGTAATTAATACAGAGTGATGAAGTACAGATGGAGAGAGAGTGACAGAGAGATTCAGTCTATTATTATTATTATTATTATTTATTTTTTTTACAAAACTCTAACTATAAATTGTTTACGAATTTACTGACACATTTCCTGACATCCCAGTGAAGATGCCCAAGTGATGGACTTGGATATTCTCCTATTTATACTGGATTCATGTTTATGTCTCATAACTCACATGGCTTACTGGTTAATTGCTTTGACGATGGTGTTCAAGACCTCGGACTGACATTTATTTTTTGCTGGAGGGACAGGTTCATAACCCAGAGACTGCCCATGCTATGGAATAGACTTCCCATACATGTCAAGCAGAGCACCTTACTGGCCCTCTTCAAGATAAATCTCGATGAGTGGATGGGAAATAGAAAATTCACCCCGGGGATCACTCCAGTGGCTCTACTCGACAGATGCACTAGGAACTAAGGTCGGGTGGCACAATGCCAGGGTAATCCTATGGGCTAGGCTTGTAAATGCTCCAGAGCCATTAGCCTAGTACACACCTATGAACCTTTATTACACCAATGAATACCTCAGACCTTACAGCAAATTACAAAGGCTAGGGAAGATTAAAACCACACTTAAAAGTACCTGCAAAATGAGTGCACAGATATATTTACAAAAATCTATTACATCAGGCATCAAGAGATATAAGTAAATAACGCATGAAAAATAAAATGATTAAGATGAATCTCACATAGCCCTTCAATAAAGCAATGAAGCCAACATGCCAGACTTCGCTAGGTATGTGCAGGTGATTCATCATAGCCTCAAGCTCCCCAGGATACAGTATATACCCTTCTCAACTGCTATGATTGATGCATAGAGCTATGATTTTTACCTTCAGATTTAGTTATACTTATGCTAGACTTACTGGCTTTCTGCATAAAGTTAGACATAAGTGTACTTACATTATTAAATACCTGAGGTAAGCTTTTACAAAGATTATCACTAACTATATGGCGGCTAGTACCTACAGGGCTTCTATGCTGAAAAATAAATATTCCCCTTTTTAGTTCCTTGCTATGATTTTTAATGTGAGATGTAAGCTATAACAAGAACCGTACTTCTGTTCGGAAGAAAGTGCCTTTCAAAAAAAATCCCCAAGCAGACAAATGGAGAACCCAGCCGGAAAGTCCCTTAGAGAGAACAGAAATGTTTGTATAAAGATATTTACAAACCGGCCTTTGTCAATGCATGGAAGATAAGCAAAATTTTCTCCAAGAGGAAAAAAAAATAGGAATGTTTCAATAAATGAATCCAGGAATGCATGCTGTTGCATAAATACATACATAGGTATGTAATACTATCACCAATCAGTAGCACAGAGGATTATGGCAATGACATATTAGGCTCATTCCTGTAGTCCAGGGTGGGATCCCTACAGCCGCTATTTGTGTATTGTGCAGCCCAAAGCAGGTCACTCAGACGGTACTTCTGGGTAACCCATTATAACATGGACATGTATCTAATTGGTGTATATAGTTAACAAACTGTACCTAAAATACAATAACAAAATATATAGATAGATAGATATAGACAGATATAGCTAGCTAGATATATAGATATCTATATCTATATATATATATTTAAATAAAATAACCAAAACTGGGGAGATCTGGGCAAGTGTTTTGATTTTATTATGCCTTTACTGGCATACCATAAGTAGGACATGACTTATTTTCTGAAACATTCTGTCTGACATAATGAAACAGTTTCAAAGACAACCAGAGGGAGATGATGCAAAGGATTCCATGCATACCTCTCAACCTCTTAGAGCAAGAAATTAGGACAGACATAAATAAAAGTGGGACAAAGGCCCAAAAATAGGGACATTTTTTTAAATATTATTCCTACAAACTTAGAAAGTTGATAGAACAACAGGTTTTGCATTAGCATGGAATTTTCCGAAGGATATGAAGTCTGAAACTCAAATACATGCAATTATTTTCAAACTCCAGTCTTTAATGATTTGCCACTAATTTGCCAGAAAAATACACATTTTTGAAAAATGAACCAACCAACAATATGAGGCAAAAATCTGGACATTCTGCGAATATCTGTACAGTTGAGAGGTATGATTCCATGAAAAAAAGTGTGACAGCAGTCATTTAATATGCCTAAAGCAAAATGATGCAAGAGTTTACTATACTATGTCACCTTGTAAAGAATGTCTTATTATATAGCAGGTTTCTAAAATCCTGCAGCAAAAGCTGTGAAAACATATCAAATGACGGTAGAAAACTGGTAATAACCTTGCAGCTGAAAAGAAAAGTTAGTCATTTGTGTGTGTGTGTGTGTGGGGGGGTCAGGGTTCAATAACAAAATTAGTCATGTTTAGCAAATCAGTGTCAGACATTACAAAGAGGCTGGAAAGGATGGACAGCTTAAAGGTCTGTGATACCAAGACTATTGTGGTGGTTATGGACAGTGTAGGCAGTCTTCAATACGAGCTAAACGTGTTAAGATGGCATTTAAACAAAAAAGTACAATATCATGGTTACATTTTGGAAGTCGCTGGAAAGAATACCTACTTGGGTAAGTAAAAACTGCCAGGGCAAAGACTGATGAACGGTTACAACCACTCACAGGATTGATCACACAGAATAGTGTATGAAAGGACTGTGGCTAATGCTGAAACAAGTAAGACTGCATCTGGAATTCTTTTTCCAGTTCTGACGGCTATATAGAGAGACAAACATTAAGCTGAAAGAGGGTGTGCAAAGGAAAGCAATCAAAATGAAGCAGGGTCTGGAGGGGACAGGATGGGAGTAAAAACTAATATGGGATACATTGAGGAACTAGTAAATGAAATGAGGTTGAAGAGAAGGCAGAAGGGAGGGCAAAGAAAGTACAAGTACCTATGAAAAGTATGCAGTTCAAGACTTAGCTGGTCTTCCCTGGTCAATAAAATGTAAAATAAAATATGTACTGTTTCATGGTGCTGGATCCATGAAAATACTGCCCAATGGCAGTATAATTCTAAAGAAGGTTTCACAGGTCTTGGGGCAAATGCAAGATGGGTCATAGAAGGGGAAGATAATGAACTACAGCAAACAAGTTAGCTGTAGCAACAGGGTGGGTTTGACAGACAATTTGAATATTCATATGATTGAAAACTAATAAAATGAGTTTCAAATGATAGTTACAGATGTTATTCTACAAATGCAGGAAGTTGGCATAATGGTTAAGGTGCTTACCTTACAGGCACAAGGTGCAGGGTTTGAGTCTCACATGGTGTAATTGGCTAGGCTTAAAGTGGCCTGAAAGTACTAATCTATAAACCTACGAACCTATGAAGGTACTATGCACAGTCTGTTACGGAAGATTTATGAATTCCTTATGTGCTAAAGTTATTCAGCAAAGCCCCATGACATTAAATGAGGCATGTGTATGTCTTCAAATAATCAACCTCCTGTCTTGCTTTAATGCTTTACAAGGCCACACCCACAGAACTGTGTATAACTAGTATATATTAGAAGAAAGCTGTTTAGTGACCACCAACAATGGCATCATCATTGTGATATACAAATATGAGTGGGACGACAGGCCTTACTGTACCTAAATCACGTATTAAATATTCATTTTGAATGGGCTGTAGGAGACGGAGAACATGAGACAGTACACTAAAACAAATCGATGAAAGGCATATGGTTCCATATAAGGTAGCAACACTATCCCAAGCCTTATTAGACAAAATTATCTTGACCATGGCCCAATACATCAACACGAGTCAAAATGATAACTGCCCTCCTTTGACAGTATAATGACGTGAGTCAGCATGACCGCTGTTACATTAAACACTAATTGGGACTGCTACAAAACAAGCTTCTTGTCAAAACATTTGGGCAGGCTAATATGAACAGCTTAAGTGCAAGTTTGTATCCCCTGTTGCACATTTTTCACTTGGTTAATATTTATCCACAATTTTTGATGTACAATAACTAGTCTTGTACAAACAAATTAATTCTATAACTAGAAATGCAACTATGTTTTTGAAGAGTGGAAAGCTCTAAGTGGATCCCACAAGCCCAGAAATAAAATACATATTCTATCAAAGATATACATCTTCAGGGTAAAGGATTGTTAATGAGGCAGGTGGCCTGGTGTAAAGACCCTTTTCAGTCACAACCTAAGCTGACCATACTTGATACATGACAATCTTATATATACATTATTGCATCTTGGAGAAACAGCAAGGTAGTATTTTTTTTTTGTTTTAATTAACCATTCTTCCTTCAAACTGCAGTGACCACAGAGTGAGACTAATAAAAAAGGGGGGAGAGGGCTTACCCCTGCAAAAAATGCCTTTTCTGTTTTGTGCACATCAAAAATGAACAACACTGTGCTTTATTCAATAACTTGCATGTCAATCAGTTTGATTCTTGTAATGCAATTGCTCTTGTGCACCAGTGTTTAGAGGACTCTTCAAATCATGACATTGATTCCCTGGTTAGCAACAACAGAATGAAAGGACAGAATATGATACGTCATGTAGTGAGATTTAGAATGCAACAAATTCCAGCTGTTTTCTGTACTCAAGATGGCTAAAGGTGAATGTCTGCACATGTGCATGTATCATGCCTATGGACCAGGCATTTTTTTACAACACATAAAACATACATATAACCCAGGTAAGGCTGATGCAAACCAAGTCCATATTAATAACTGACCATCGCAATATCATTCTTGACAGCATCTTTTCAAAACCAATCATAAACTAAAAGGCACAGATTATCCCCCCAAACCAGAGCACCAGTCCAGTCAAATCTTTGTAGGATGCCTACAAAACAGCATAGAAGAAGGAACAAAGTAATTACTGCAAGCATTATAATTTCACTACTGCACAATTCATCAGATGCCCTTCCTGATTTACATTTGGCCAAGGTCAGTCTTGTGTTTTTACTTTCTATCAAAAGGAGGCATCCAATGATTCTCAATAGGGAAAACTCCTCCAGCATTGTACCAAGTCTCTCCAGTGACTGCAATAACAAAAAGGCACTTTGCTGTCACATCTTTATGAAAGAAAGTTCCAGTTATACGTTATGACCACTGGAAACCTTCAAGAACATTTTAACTTTTAAAATAAAGTTAAGTCTGGTCTTCAATGGGTACATTTTGAGACAACTGTAAGCTACGTGGAGCAATATTTTGTAACACATTATCCATTTTATGGGTGCAGTAAGTTCAGTTCGCACTACTACCATCTCGGTTCACACACTTCTCAACTCAACTTTTATTACGGAGCTTTATCACAAGGCACTTAACAAACCAGATGAAACTGAAATAAGCAAATGAGGGACAAAGTTAGGAAAAAAGAATAAAATAAGCTTCAACCCAAAGATAAAACTGAGCAGCAATAATCTCACTAATATATTTAATAGTAATATCAACAATAAAGTATAAACGCACATTAAAGTTAAAACAAACATAAAAGAATTTAATGTTGCAATCTGTGCTTTGCCTGAACGGGTAATTCAGCACGTAGTTTGGTTTACTTTCAGCTACTGAGCATAAGACACCTGGGTGATTATTTTACAACACTATTCACTGTAAGGTGTATATTACAGCTACAGGTGTTCTAGTCTTTCCGTGACTTTGACTTTCACATGATGGATTTTTACATTTGAACTTCTTCATCGTGAAGTCTTAATTAAACACAACTGTGACAAGCTCTTCAGGGGTGATCCAGGACTATGAGAAATCAAGGGAACAGTTAATACATGTGCAGTTTAAGGAAAGAAGCATAGCTATAGCATAGTCCCAGTGATAAAAGGAATAAGCATGGAATAAAGACAAGGACAATAACTAAACTGGACCGATGTGGTGGTGTTAAACCAAAGTTTACGGAAGGATGTAAAGTACAGTTAGAACATTTGCAGAATAATCATTTGTCAATGTCCAGCTTGGTATGCTTTGCAGGCAAAATACCATAAAAGTAAATATGTACAGGCAACAGCATGAAGAGGTCATAGAAGTGTTAATACTAAAATCCACTGCATTCCAACTGCTTTGTTACACAATATCTTTCTGCATGTTGGAGGTAGCAATCACCTATCAGGGTGTAAAACAAATCAAACGACACTATAAGCATGAGGTGCTCTAGAGAGGTACAGTAAGTGGTAAAAGAAAGCACACCGGTAAAAATAAGACATTACGGTTAAAGGGTAGTTAGTGTTCAACTCCACCATGACTCAAATTCAGTACAGTTTCAAATTCCGAATGCACCCTACAAAGTAAAGTTGCAAAATGTATTATGCCCAGAATGAATTTAAAAATCTCCCTTTGAATGCAAAACAGAAGTTTGTTTGTATTTGTAAAATGACAGCCACAGCACATGTTGAAGCTACAACTACAATTTCTGGTAGGAATGCTGAATAAGGCCACATTTACCTGCCTTCACCACGCTGAATAATATATATATATGCACAGTATAAGCAAAATTTCCATCATTTAGATTGGGCTATGAACCATGCTCTGGAAACAAATTTAAGCAATAATGTTACAGCTGTTACAAATAAACATAGCAATCTAACTCTTAAAGTTTTATTTATATATATATATATATATATATATATATATATATATATATATATATTTATTTATTTATTTTTACCATAAAATACAAAACAGAATTTTAAAGATGCCACCTTGGGAACATAAGGCATATATAATCTTTTTTTTTTTCTGGTGCCCTTCATATTACTAAGAAATTAATCAAAAAGTCTGAAACTGCGATGAATTTTTACTGAATCACTGGTTTAGTAGGCATTTAAAATTCTACTTTTGTATAGGCAAATTAGTACTAAATTAACTGGAGGCAACTTAGGTCCATTTGGTGTTTGTTACACAATTTACAAGTGAGTTAATGCAGTAAATGTAAGAATTATCTATCTTAGAGTAGCAAAAATTCATGTTTTTTCAGTGAGTGAAAAATTATCCTTTCTTCAAGGCAGAATGAGGTGTGGGGGGATGAGTGGATAAAGTCTCCCCACTGCATGAATACACATTTCTTTTTGTTTGTTTTTCTTTCCACAGGACCTTGTCTGTTGGCTTCACCCAACTTCACTATTTGCTCTGGTGACATGGAAACCATGTAATTCCTGAGCTAGCCAAAAGCCCTATGGCCCATTTGTCCCTGCCATGGAATGTCAAACAACCCTCCATTCCTTAACATGAATCATGTGGTAGAGACAAGGCCAGCTTGCTGGTCCTTGTAGGCAGCATTATCCCCTGCTCTTTGGAGCTCCAGACCCCCCTTGGCAGCTCCTATAACATATACTCATGCACTCTCAAGAAGGAATGTCTCTCCACATGCCAACTTCCCCTTTGCCATATAGTGCAAATGTATTAATGGCAGTATGGGTTTGACCTGCTTGGAATTCCATTAGGTGAACAGTTAGTGCTTCTGCAAGGTGTCACCCATGTGGCAAACCACAGCCATGTCTCTCCTCTCAGGATGGGCGAGCTGTTACTGGCCGATCACTCTTTTCCTCATCGGCCAAATCCTACAGGCATCTGAGTCACTAACTGTGCATGGGTCACCTGCAGCACAGACCGAGCTTTCTCTCTCTATGCCATGGAGCTGGTTTAGAATATGTACTTCATTGTCCTGTTTAGTTTTTATAATTTATTTTCCAAGTTATGGTCTATGCATTTATTTATGATGTGTAACTTAGTACTAAGGAATTTCAAAGTTAGGTGGAAGTGAAAGTCTGGTTTCGTACTTGCAGAATTTGCAGATTCAGTCCTCAGTCTTGTAACAGTGAGACTGCTTCTTCATGTGCAGCCTGAAAAATAATACCACAAAGTAAACACTTGATTTCTTTTTTAGCGTGGCAAAATGTATCTACCTTAGGTATGAAATAATTTAAGTACCACATTCAGAAAGAACCCTAAATGTATTTTATTTATTCTGTTTTGTTTTGTTAACCAGATTAACCCTATTAGGTCTGACCCATTTTCAGAGAGGACCCAAGAGGAGGAAGCCCCCAGAAACAGAGATTAATAATGCAACTGCAGAAAGCATCAGAGACAACAAATCAAAAGGTAATGAAAGTCCTGATGCCATACTGTACAAATCTACAGTAACTTCCTTATGCTGGTCAGCTCTATGGAATACAGGGAAGAAACACACCTATGACCCGGTCAGCCCAAGTTCAATTAATGGTCTAGGCACAACAACAACTGCTCTGGGGGGTGTAGGAGTGAAGGAAGGGGAGTGCTGGTGTCTTACCTAATTCATCTCCCTGGGGAAACTAGTCATCACTGAGCATAGAGTTACAGAAATATTCCACCTTGGAATGTAATCAGCTCCCTCACAAACCCCCCAATACAAGCCCACCCTAGTCACGTCAGCAGTGTGTCCAAGGAGGGGCACAGCCAAGCCCTAGACAGACAGTTCACTAGTTGGCCTCAGTATGACAGCCTCTAACTTCATTCCCCTTCCCAGCAGAGCTCTCAGCTGTCCATTTTTTTGCAGAATGTCCAGATTTTTGCCTTATATTTTTGACCTGTTCCTCAAAAAATGTGTAGTTTTCTGATAAATCACTGAGGATGAAATAATGATACCCATTTGCGTTTCAGACTTTAAATCCTTCAGAAAATGCAAGCAAACACAAAAGCTGTTATTCTAGCAACTTCCTAAATTTATAAGAGCAATATTTAAAATATGTTCCCATTTCTTGTGCTAAGAAGTTGAGAGGTATGCACTCCAGTCACTGGATGATTCAAAGTCTAAAAGCCAAGAGGCTTTCCTTTTGTGGAACAACAGGACCCACCTGGCAAAGGGATATGCCCAGGGGGATAAGGAAACTCATGAAGAATGCAACCATCAAAGCACTGTCACTCTTCCAACAGCAATAACCAGAAGCAAACGAAATTAAATAATAAAATAAAACATCCTTATATCATTCGGTGAAAAGCTGAAAGGGCACCACTGACTGAATGTTTTTAATCAGCATATACGTTTGCTACCCAGACATGACTCAATGCGTTTCCTAACATCCAACAAGAGGCCTTCACAGTAAAATCTTTAATGTCTCCATGTCATTGCTGGTGTTCAAAGCCTCCCTACAACACATACAGCTGCTTGGTGTTAGCATCCTTTGGTAGGTTGACTGGTACAAGGCTGCAGTCATTGGAATCAAACATAATCTAACATCCAGTGTTTTTAAAGTTCTGTGTCAGAAGAGGCACAAGTCGCATCATTAACACAACTTTTATGATGCAGACCTATCTGACCCAAGGACTGTAAGTGAGACTTTGGACTGCTGGGACAAAATCCTGGTAAACGTGTTGCTCCCATGTAAAATGTATTTAAAAAGGTAGCATACAGTATACAGTTGCAGTGCCAGGGTCAGGCTGATTTGTCCCTGAAAATGTAACTTAGATATGTGTGCCCCTATTGTATTGGCACAGCATATCTGTCTTTATTTTTATTAGAAACAGCTGCAGAAGTCTCGGTGCTTCCTGCAACAATTCTGGTGGGCAATACTGGCCAAAAATGCTGGTTTAACTAGTGCTGCAGAATACATTACCTACTGATCCATCCTCATGAACTAATGAAATGCACAGGTGCTGGATTCCCTGTTTTTTTTTTTTTTTTTTTTTTTTTTTTTAAATAGTGTAAGCAACCTTCATGTTGCCTTAAGTTAGCACTACGCACTGCTTTGGTAAATTGTACCTGTCTGTGCTTGCTATGAGTTCAGGGATGCAGACACATATCCCAGTGGGATTTTGCACAAACAGTAGGTAGAGTGCAGTGCCCACCTGCTCATGGTTGTGTTATTACATCATTTCCCTTTGACTGTGCAGTGCAGTGCAGGAGCATACAATATTGCTTTATCTGGGTACTGTACTGTTTTAAGAACAGAGTCACATAGGTTTTCTTACTTTGTTTTAGTCCATCAGTAACGTGCATCTTTTTAGACATACCAAGAATATGTTTTAGTAATGGATAAGATAAGACTTGAGGTGTTGCCATGTGATCACTCAAAATGCCAAAGCAGGATGTACCCTGTGAGAGGCAAAGTGGGCCCAAAGATGGTTTCACTGTGCCAGCTAACAGTGACAAAGTGAAGGCTTTATTTTGACCCTTAAGTTTCAGCAGAAGAAATGAAACAGACATTTCCAGTAAATCACAGCACATTCTGTTAATGAAAATGTTTATCTTTCACGTAATCAGATCCAAATATACTGAGCATCAACACAGAATCCAAATAAGCTGAGCATTAATACAGAGGTCCGAGGTTATTGAATCATCAGAATTGTCAAAACAGAGTCTGATAAAAGCGTGTCCCTTCACTGCTCATAACTCACATTTAAGCAACTCTGAGATTATACAGCCTTAAGAGAAGAATAAAGAAATACAGGTGCTCTCTTTTCCGTATGTTTATGTAATGTTGGCAGTATAATATATAACCCTACGGCAGTATGGAAGGGAGACCCTTCACTTGGCGGGGCAGGAGTGGGGGAGAACAGGTGGCTTTTCTACCTGTGACCTGCAAAAACAATGCTTGGAATGGTTATCTTCTAATCCTGTCCAGTGTTCGGCACTCTAATTATTTTGTATCTTGGAACTGCTATTGGGCTACTTTCGGATTTCTGCAGTCAGACCACTAAAAACATGAATGTGATAAAATCTGAGATCTTGTTTTGTATGATACTGCTGTTCCTTACAGGTTTGCTGGTCGTCTTATGCAGAAAAGTCGGGTGTGAATTGTGTCAAAAAGAAAACAAGCCTGAAAAAGGGAACAAAAAGGCAAAATTGAAATAAATTTAAAAACTCTACAGTCATAACAGCTAGAGTACAGCTACAAGTAGAGAGAGCAGTGGAAGCGGAGGACAATGAAAAAAGCATTTATCTTTGAAACTAACAGTGTAAAACCCTTTTTCACACTGCATGAAATCAGGTAATGAAAAACGACTAGAAATAATTAAAAACTTTAGTCCGATTAAGACATAATCTTGTAGCAAAACTACAACACAAGTGGCAGAGTTCTGTATATGCTATTAACAAAGCTAGCTAGGCAAACAAAGCAAAGGAAACAGAGACAGAAAATACTGCACAGTGAATCTTCACCAAAATACTGTATCCTTCTTGGGAAAGGAGAATCTGATGCTCTTGGGGTAATTAAGTCAATATCTGCTGAATTCAAAAAGGAAACAAAATATTTTAGCAGACACATGTGATGATTAGAGAAAGGGAAATGTTCATGAAACCTGACATTTCATCCTGATCCACAGACAAAACTTCTCACACTGCTGCATTCACATATTTTAATTAAAAGGAAAACACAGAAAGGTACTGAGTGATGTACGATTCAACATCTTCATAGGAAACAAGTGAACACTAGAGGTCATCGTCAGTGTGACTGACAAATTCTGGCTCCACAGAAAGAAAATGCGAATAATCTCTAAAGCAGAAAAATCAACATTTGGCCTACAAGAAAGGATCTGAAAATATTTCTTTGCTAACATCTGTGTGATCCAAGAAAGGCTACTACACATTGTGTGCTTTAGCTTTGCAAAGAAGGACCAGCGTCGATGCAAGCAATACATTCTGCAGCTAAAAAACAATCTCATGCAACTCTCACTGCTGAAATCATGAGGTTATCATTGGCCATAAGACAATATCCGCTGATGGAACTAAATTCACAGATGAGCAGTTATAGGAAGGTTATGAAAAGTAATTATATGTTCTCAGCTTTTACTGTCAAAACTTACAAACTACTGGCTTTCAATAACCCATGTTGATGTTTTTTGCTTTCCATATGTGTATCAAGATCATTTTTGAAGAAGTTAATGATTGACTCCTTGCTGTAACAAGAAGTTTATTCCATAACCTTGGAAGACATTTCTTTCTGTCACAGATATTTTAGCTTTGCCATCAGATTCTCCAGTCTGGTGTTTGTGCTCCCAGGGGTGCATTCCAAGCATGGTCTTTTATAAGAATTGCATTATAAACTGCTTTACAGAGCAGGCAATCATAATCTCTTAATAACCTGCAAGAAAAAGAATATATATAGTTCTTTATGTATTTCTGAATTGTTTGTTTTCCAACCATATGATTTTTTGTAAGGAATCATAATTTTTCGAGTTCTTTCAGGTGGCTTGTCTAAAGGCTATTAAACACAGCAATGTATTCAATCATGGGGTGGTCTGTTGAGTAATAAAGCTAGTACAATGATCTCCCCAGGAGGACCCAGCCATGACCTTGAGAAATAGATGGGTTACAAAATATGCTTCTCTGACTTTCTCAGATAAACACTGGTCAAACTTTAAATTATTGTCCATAGGTCTTCCTAAAATTTCCATGATGTTATCACTTTCATGATCTACATATGTATTCTGCAGTAATAATTTATGTCCTTTTTGAAAAGTCATTTACTGACATTAAAGATAAGGTCGTTACTACTGCTCTGTTTGTGTATTTTCTGTAGACCATCTTGGAGACCTTCAGTATCCTTTAATGAACTAACTGTATTACCAGTTTGCAGTCATTATTTGGTCATCCATAGTTTATTTCCCAATTTTGTATCATGGAAGAATAGTCCAAACAGTAGTGGACCCAGTACATAGCTCTGATACAGAGCGCGCGCACACACACATTTTGCCACATAAAATGAGTTTTACCCACTGAATTACATATGGATTCACTTTTACTGCTTTTAAATTTGTCATTAATTCCCTCATGCAGAATAATGCCAAAAGGCCCAAGTAAGGTCAAGGTAAACAATATGGATGGTCAGACATTCATTACCTGCTGCTGTTTACCTTCTCATAGTGTCACAAGATTCAAAAGGCAAGCTCTCCCCTTACTATAAGTGTACAGCGATATAGTCCTGACTATAACCAAGGCGACACAGGTTCGAATAATGGCTCGGGTATCTGCTGCAGGTGGGGGTGGGGGGTTAATACATCAAAGCCAGCTCACCATTTGTGCTGGGAGTACCTGGGCAATGCACAGGCACTGGTAGTGAGACCACTGCTATGCTGTAGTGTAGAGGAGTGAGGCATTTGATGGAAGGGTATCTACGGAGGTGGGGGCGCTTCCTTCGAGACACCATAGCTCTCTTTTTTTTTTTTTTACTTGAGCCCAACATGTTAGTGAGGATGAGGCTTAAAGAAGAAATGCCCTCTGCAAAGCCATAGTACAACATTTATTTTTCTGGCCCCATCCCATTCTAAGGAATGGGCCCCATACCTCTTAAAATCTGCACAGGGGAATGCTGTCCCCCACCGTGTAGAGGTCTTCCAGAATGGAGACCTTCCCTATGTGGGTTACACTATGGCGTTGCTAATCCACTGGGAACCTTGGGGTAGGAATATCAGGAACTGGAAATGGGGAGCACCAAGTTAGCAGTTGACAAGGTGAAAAAAAAAGCCCAGAGTGCTCCATACCTAACAGAAGTTGTACCCCCTTTTAAATAAATACCATAATTTTCTCTGTGATAGAGCCAAATGTTTTTAGATCTTAATTGCCCTCCATTACCCAAACACCCACTCTGTGAACTGGTACCACAGGTCAAGGTTGTGTCCACATACTAAATTTTTGTTTGACTTGATAAGGATTTAATACATTTTCTTTGATTCTAACTAGCAAACCAGCAAGTATGACAAGGAGAGGATGAGGAACTTCTTGGAGGCCAACATGTTGTGAGGAGATTAGATATCAAAATGGCTTTGCCAGCAGAAAACTGTTATCATAACCCTTCAGAGTTTTATGACTGAGTCACTGAAGTGGTGAACAAACTGAAGTCTGTAGATATGGCATATTTGTAAGCTACAAAGACATATGATGATGGTGTTATTATCATTCCACACAGAGCTTCAACGTGAGAAACTGGAAGGAGTCTGGGGGGTAATAGGATAGTGGGGCAGATTACGAAATGGCAGGAGAAGAACACAAACACACAGACACACAGACACACAGACACACACACACACACACACACACACACACACACACACACACACACACACACACACACACACACACACACACACACACACACACTTACTGATAACAGAAGGTGAAAAGGAAGAAGGCAGCAACTAGCAGAGTATCTCAGGGGCCAGTGCAGGGATGTGTATTATTTAATATTTTTATAATAGATATCAGTTATAGTTTACTGAATTTCCTGACAGTTGACAAAAAATGCATTGGTGATGGTAAATGAAGGAAGGCAGATGTCAAAAACTGATTTAGTTAAGCTAAATAAATGGGTGTAAAGGTAGCAACTGAGCTTTTGGATGCCAAATGTCTGAGGGAAGGTAACGTCTGCAGTTAACACAGATGATTAACACTATGAACTGTTAATTCGTTTCGTTCTTTAGTCCAGGGTTTGATTCCTTCATCTTCTAGTTGCCTACTATGCGACTCCAAACCAAGCAAGTTATTTAATCAGACAGTGCTCTTGGGCTATCTCTGAAAAAGGTCCATGTGGATCAGAGTTCTAACCTGGTTAACAAATATGAACACAAATAAATACTGCAACTGATTTAACTTTAGGAAGGGCAGATGTGGAAAAGGATCTGTAGATATTTGGTAACATCAGGTAAGAAACATACAGACCACAGTAGGTACAAGGCAATGGCTAATGCAAATAAAATACAAGGATGTACAGCAAAAAGGTATAGTATCAAGAGATATAGAACAGGTAATTAAGGAGGAATATGTTGAAAATGCATCCAGAGTACTGCTGTTCTGAAAGCCTTAAAAGAAAATGGAGGTTGGGTTGATGAAAGGTGGGGAGAAGGGCCATTACTATGTTTACAAAAATAGCAGGAAAAGAGATTGAGAAGAAAGTTATGAAAGAGTGGATATGATTGGGGCTTACAGGATTATTAAACAAAGTGAGAAGCACAATGGCAAACAGATGACAGCAGTTATAAACTAAATACTAGAAGGATTTTTTAAGGAGAGGATGATTCAATCTTGGAACAGCTCACTGGAAGAGGTGAATGAACAGAAAGAGATGGAAGGTACTTACAGTGGCTGTTTGCTAATAGCTCCTGTTCTGGGGTCCTTTCATGCTTACTGACCAACAGCCTTCCTTGCAATCTACTGGCTCATTCATTCCCCGCAGGGTGAGAGCCATTCCTGGCCCATTCATTCCCTAAGGTGATAGTCAATCACAGATGCTGCAGTTTGGGAAGTCATCAAGCTTTTTCTGTTTATTGCCCTAACTTCTCCCCATGGTGGTTGGCATTAACACTGCAGCACCAAAGAAGACCAAATGATGCCCTCCCACAACATATGCATGCTAACACATACATGTTGCAGAGGGCTACACCTTTACAGGCTTGGCAGGACCAGTCTAATGTCTCTGTAGACCTAAGGTTATAGCTAATGTATTTGTTGCCTGGGTGTTGTCTGGAGCACAGTCGAGACTTTATCCCTCTCATACCTCTCAACTGTTGAGATTTTCACAGAATGTCCAGATTCTTGCCTCATATCTTTGGTCTGTTCCTCATAAAATCTGTAGTTCTCTGGCAAATCACTGAGGATTGAAGTCACTAAATAATGACATATATTTAAGTTTCAGACTTCGTATCCTCCAGAAAATGCATACCAACACAAATCCTGTCATTCTAGCAACTTTCTACATTTATAAGAGCAATATTTAAAATCTCTCTCTATTTTTGGGCCTTTTTCCCTATTATTTGAGTTGCATGTTAACAATTGCATTAAGAAAACCCATCAAAAACTTAGCCTCATCTAGAAATAAAAAGTACCTATCAAACAAAGCTAGTTTCCCTCTCTCATGCCTATCTCCTACTAAGCCTGCTGTACAGCTCTCAGATCCTCTCCAACCTCCCAACTTCTCTCCTAAGATGGAGAATACCTATAATAAAGTGGCGAGATTTGCTGCAAATCAGAGCTATAGACCTCATCACTGTCTCTCCTTAAAACACTTGAACTGGCTTGAATTACCCGCACCAGCTTCTCCTCTCTCAGCCTCAGATAGTCCACTCTATCTTGTACCAACCAAATTTCTGTCCCAACCTCTCTCTTCTAATCTCCTTCTACACTCCTCCTAGAACTCTCCAAAGCTCAGACCAAAACCTACTACAAATCTATAAACCTAAGAGCAAAATTGGTCAAAATCTTTATGGCTACCAGCCTACCATCTCTTGGAACAAACTCCCACTGGAAATTAGATCACTTAAACAACTCAATGAATTTAAAATAGACACCAAAGATACTTACCCTCTATAAACTGTCTCCCTCTCCTTTAGTAGCATATCATCTGCCTTTCACTGCTTTTATTTCTGCTCTGTGTTAGTTCTGTTACACATCTTAACTATTTTTTTCTGTTACTCTGTCCTACAAATATTCTCTTCCTATATACTGCCTCTATGCTCTTCACTAATGGTAACCTCCGTGACTGTATATTGTATGATATACTTCTATACTGTTCCTGCACATATCTTACGTGTAATATCAACCTGAACTCTGTAAATAGCCCCTATGGTTTTACTGTTTCCAACTTAAAAATGTCAGTGTTATTGTTTATATGTTTTTTTTTCATTTTTTTGTATTCCATTTTACTTGAACGTGGAGCTTTTCTTCCAGAGTCTCTGCTGAAAAAGGGCTATTCAGCTCAGCCGGACTAACTCAGTCAACAAATGTAAAATAAATAAATAAATACATAAATAAATTTAAGACTTTGTCCATATATTTTGCGCTAAGAGGTATGATCCCTCTTTGTCATAGAGGGGAATGGCTTCACTTTTTGACAGACATGTCAAGTAATGGTTTTCTGCTGTCAGAAATGTATGTTCCTATTCACAAATCCTTAAAAAGAAGCAGTATGCGTTATCTTTATCTTTCAAAATTAGTATATTCCAAAGATTCCCATTACTGAATCAGACAGATTTGTCTCTTACACCAAAGCAGCGAAAGATCAGTCTTATGTGAGTCATTTAATTAACAAACAAAGCTGTCACATTCAGTAGAAAATTACACAACAATCTGTAGCTGCAATTCAGTTAACATTTCCAGCCAGAAGCACTGCTGTTCTTCCCTGCTATTTACCGTCCTTCAGCACAGTCTGTGTTCGTAACCAGACAGGCAATACTGCTCGCTCATACTTGGGGGCAAAATCCACAGATAATGACCTCATAGTCAGTCTCGTGTCACTGCAGAGGTCGATAACTGCAAGGAGACCGTAAGTTTTGCATTTTTAATCTCTGCTATTCATACTCAACTTGAATGACCTATGGAGACGGTGTGGTGGAGTGGATTTTATAGTCATACTCTAGTGCCCCCTGACTTTACTGCTGTTCAATCCATTCTTTAAACAGGCCTACAATAATTGAAGGGAGGGCTACTGCAGAAGATTCTCCAAGTAAATCACGGAAAGAATAAAACTACACACTAATGTTCACCCCTGATATGTGGAGATGATAAAGCTCCTCCCTCTTGTAAGCACCTATAGTGGTACCTACAAAAATGTAATGAGCACAGTTAAGTATTCTGGATGAAGTTTGACCTTTCCCCTCTATTATGCAGTCATACATTTGGTATATTTATGTCTGGGAAATGCAAAGCCGCATGCCAAAAAACTGAGAGAATGAAAGCAAAAAAAAAATATGATCTTAGGACTACAAATAGTGTTTGAAAGGAGAAAGAGAAAAACTGAGCCATGGTCATGAATAACACAGACCTCCAAAGTTTCAGCCATAAATCACTTGCTGAACAGCAAGAAAACCAACAGATTAGAATACATATAGTTACAGAAAATCTGCCAGTAGTAGCACAGACTTATACTTTAGTGTACACTGTTTGACAAAAGGTGAACTGGTATAGTAAGATAATTGGATGCAACTCTGGAAGCAGCATTGTCGGCCTATGTTCAGGAAAGGACTCTTGTCACTGCAGGTTTGCCTGCAATAAAAAAGATGTGGCAAGCTGCTGCATAGCCCCCTCTTGCCTTCTCTCCCAGATGGCTGTTATGGGTCATCTCATGCATGATGGAGATTAGCAAATGAATGCTTTCTGCAAAAAGCATGGGATGTGAGCAAAGAATACAGAGATACGCATCAAGATGTCACTGCAATTGATACATTGTGCAGATTCTGACTGTATAGGGCAGGTGACACCGGCTCAAATAGTAGATACAGAATGTTAGAATCTAGCCAAGAATAGGAGACTGAGAGGCCTAAGGTTACAGCTAATGTCTTGGGGTGGGCGGTTGTGTGCCACAGTGGCATCCTCTTGAGAATTCCAGAAAGCTAAACCTGGGTAAAACGGCTGGCTAAATTTTTATGCACATCTGACACACACACACTGAGGAAGTAAAACTGAATCCAAACTATCCTCACCAACTATGGAGAACAGCTGTCCAGTAACTTACTGTTACTTTCCATTACTCCATCAGTAAGGATGATCATCACATGGCCAGTCTCCTGGGAAGGAAGGACCCCCATTAGGTGATAAATACTATAAGGGGAAGGATAGGAAAAAATGATTTAACTGGGTTCAAAGTCCTTTCCTTCATCTGCAATCTGTCAGTACAATGCAAAACATACAGAATCTGTACCGTGCACAACAGAAGTCAAACATCCATGAAGGGAAATGATAGCTGCAAGCACAGTCAATTTGTTCCAGATGAAGGTGCAGGTTCTTAGGCTTTATCATATAAATCAGATTACAAGATCTAAAGATGGCTACTGGTCATAGAATTCAACATTCCATGCATTTATACATGAGACATTTAGAAAAGGGGAGGGGTCCGACTGGAGCTGTACATCGGAAATGTGGGTACACAACAAACTGGAAGCAGAAGTGTCCAAGGTCTATACCCCCAAACTAAGAAGGCATGGGAGAAGCATTTAGCAGAAAAATGTGGAGATAGCAATGTGAAGGGCTTTGAGGTGGAGTTTCTGAAACATCATGTGCAAGGTCTGGTGGTTAACGTTGATTAGAGGACTAAGCAATTTTTAGATGAAATGGCGTACAGATTAATGAGCAAGATGCAGCATGGGCACAGAGGCAGGGACATAACCAGTGCCACTGCTCCTGCTGTCCAGTATGTCCAACAAGTCAAAGGTGGGGGTTAAAACAGATGTCACCTAACAATTTACAGATTGTAAAAAGGAAAGAGAAATGGAGTTCTCTGACTGACAATGATGACAGATGGTGGCATAATTATGCCTCTAAGCCCTAGATTCAGCCCACTACAGTTCAAACTTCATAGGGTGCAACAAGGCAATTCACTGGTTAAGTCTTTTTTAAGTCTAACTGTTACAATCCCACTGGCACACAGAACTAGCAACTCCCCCTGACCACAAGGAATGGGTGGAGGGGAGCTAAGGCTTGAAGAAAACATTTGGTTTCCCATCTATTCATCTAAGTTAGATTTAAAGATAGTGAGGGATGTAATTTGCTTTACAAAAAGTGGAAGTTCTTTATGAATTATATATGCGGTATCATCAAATTCTATTTGTGTTGCAGTACAGCTTTAGGACTCTTGATCTTGTCCTAGTTCCAGTTTTATGGATCTGTAGCAGATCAGGTAGGATTGGGTCATTTACAGCTTTGTAGACCAGGCATGGATCGCCCCATGCATCTTTATTAGAGAGAAGGGAGGGACACAGCTTTTAGGGAGTTCATACTTCAGATTTTTTTGGTGAAGAACCTCTGAATTTTATCAAGTTGTGTTAGATATTTACAGAAGTAAATACTGAAGAGTGCACTGTACTCCAGTAAGGACCTGATAAAGAATGCCTAAAAGGAAATGACCTCTCTTGAATGAGATGAGATGCCATTAGTAATCTGATTCAGATTCAGGTATCACAATTTTCCCATACATAATTAAGTTACAGGTACTATTGGAATGGATGCCAACATGTGGATTAAAACTCTCCAGATTTCCCTGGCCCGCACACTGTCTGCTTGCTACAGGGTAAGGAAGTATGACTTCAACTTCAGGGATTTCATTCTGGGGAGGATGAGTTGGGCTCCGTCCATGTCAAGCTGGGCTCCCAGGAGCACGTTCTTTGTCTTCAGCACCAGGCTGGCTTCGAGGATGTTCATAGTAAATCACACATGGTAATGGGTAGTGCCTCAGTCAAGCCTTCCACTGAGAGGGCTTGGATAAGGCAACTATAAAGGTATGGATACAGGTGTACTTACATTGTTCTTAGACAGGTGCAAAATGAATCTAGGCATTCTGCAAATACCCTTGGTGGCATAAAAAGTCCAAAAGGTGAAGAGGTGGTCAGGGACTGATCGTTTCCCATCATGTACATGAGCAAGCATCTATGGTCTGGATGAATTGGAAGGTACAAATAAGCACGTTTCAGATCCCAGGCAGTCACTAGGACATTTTTAAGAAGCAGTGGAAGGAGCATCTAAAGGATTAACCATCCTGATTTTTTTACCTCCAGAAATTTATTTAGTCTGGAAAAGTCCAGGATAGACCTCCAGAGGCCATTCTTTTTTTTTTTGGCATGAGATTGAGTTCCCTCTGTAGTTTCATACAGTTTTCCTTTGTGGAATTTCAGATCTTAGGAAACTCTGATCACAGATAGGCTGCCACTTACTATTTTGCCCCATGGGGGGCAAGGGTGGTGGTTTAAGTAAGTCTTTTACAAAAGAAGTTGTATGTCGCATATACATCCCAGTGTGTATTTGACAGACTATAGGGCTTTACTCAGTAGTGACTTTATAAGTTCACAGGGACATACTATGCTAATAATCCATGTGGATCTTCAAAACCCTAACTATAAGTTTCCAAAAATTTAATATCTGTATTATTTTAAGTACACAACCCACAGACCACACATTATAAATATGTAATAACCCAGGGGAAAGCAGTCATATATATGTTTCCCCTGTCCATAAAGGACAAGAGTGCCAGTCTAGGGGTGAACGTTCAGTTTCGCATCTACTCATCCAGAATACACTTGAATATAGTAAAAGATGTACACTTTTTTACAAGGAGAGGTAGGCAATTCTAGAGTAGCAGTATATTTTATAAGACATATCGATCTCTTCAGCATGTTCTATTTAAGTGCAGAAGAGATTGAAATCTCTTTAGTAGGTGTTTCTGTCACTACTGGAGTTGCAGATGTGTATTAAATCTGAAAGGATGGAGTCAGTAGAGGTTCTGTAAGTGTAGCAAAAACTGACAGGGCTTTGAGAAAGCTGTTCAGTGTAGGGTTTGCAGTTTAAGCTCTTGACTTTCTTAGCGAGAAAGTTGTGGTCGCTCAAGTTGTGCCAGATGTTTGGACACACATATAAAACAAAGGGATCACTATACTGAAACCTGGATGCTATACCCTTACTAATAAGCTATGCAAAGAAAAAGGATTTCCTTGGAACATGGGATACATGATGATCGAATGACAACTCATTGCTTACATGGGTTCTCAAGTCTCTTACAACTGGATCAATTTTCAGGGCTGCATTTCTAATGTGATATTTAATTCCAAGGGACTTCATGCTTGCAAGAGGATACAATTATACATTTTAGGCTGTGGCTTTGACACCAGGTATTTGTTAGGGAAAGGCCTTCCTGAAGGATCTTGGTATTCTCTGGAGAGTTTATGAAGGCACCAAGTTTACAACCTTCTGCAAACTTGTCAGCTATAAGCCCTTAACATTATCTTTAACCTCCACATATACAGCTCCCAAATATGCAACAAAGTCTAGAAGATTTAGGACTTTTGCCTGGAAGTGTTTGTATAGGTATTTGTATACCCCAAGCAGACTCCAAAGAATTGTTCCACAGGTAGACATGTTAGAGGTGTGATGCGGAAGAAAGAGGTACCTGGGAGCATTGTGTTCTGGGAGCATTGTGTTTTCGGAGTGTAATCAGTTGGCAGATGTTAAAAATTCCCCTACAAAGCACTCTGTCAGGAGTACTGTGAGAGAAAATTAGTGTAACTAAGGAAATTATTTTTTTTGCTGGGATACAGTATCTGAATTGCCCAGATATAATAAGTCCTTGTTAAGTTTAATTCTTTTGACTGCCAAAAAGGATTTACTAGAAAATGGAAATCAATGTCTAATCAAACTATACTAGAAGTAATGAAAATTGTAACAGAATTAAAAGAATAGGAAGCTAGATCTTTAGAAAAGGGTAGGAGTAAATTACATAGAAAAAAAACGACAACTGTGGGAACGATATATGCAGAAAAATGTTTAGGAGGAATGAGGTTTAAGAGAAGGCAGGAAATGAGTAATTTATGTAATGTTGGCTTAACTATATTTTATAGAAGATTTAACTCCCACCTGCAAATTAACATAAAAAAAACACACCAGAAACTTGGCATGCTTTATAGACAGAACACCTACCTCACATCTGCCACTAAAATCACTCTTTCTACCTCCTTCCTAATCCCATCCCTTCTATATGGTGCCCCACTACTAACTAATCTTCAGTCCTTGTTAAAAAAACAACTTACCTCCTGCTACAACAAAATTGCAAAATTCGCCACCAGCCAAAAGTCCTCCACCCACCACTGCTTCTCCCTCCATAAGCTAAAATGGCTAGAACTTCCCAATCAACTAACTTATACTCAACTAACTCTAGCCCATAAGCTTATTCTCAACCCTTCCCTCTGTCCCTCTCTTTCTTCTACCTTTAAAATACACCTACCTAACAGAGTTCTAAGGTCAAATAATCAAAATCTACTCGAAGTACACAAACCGACTCATCCCCCAGGCAAAAACCTTCTTTCCTTCAGCCTCGCTCGCCTCTGGAACTCCCTACCTCCACTCATCCGCACCACCTCTAACCACTCTGCCTTCAAAAAGTCTCTTCACCTTCATCTAGCATCTCAGTGGGAATGCTCTTGCTCCCACCCCACATAAAGTACAGTTTTGTACCTACCATAAATGTAGATGTTCGAAGATCCACATTGCTGCAGTCATTACACTTGGGTAGTCCGCTGTCCTCGGTCGGCCTGAATATCAAAGTATAAGGCTGACGTCGGTCAAGGCGCATTAGACTGACATCAGGACGTCAGGGTATAAATGCGCATGACCGACGTCATATCCTCAGTCTTTTCTTGCCCCAGATGTCAGAAGACCCTAAAAGAAAGGTCAAAACCAAAAGACAGCAAACAACCAACCAACCACCCTTGCACTAATAATATGTACAATATATACAATATACACAATATTTACAACCCAACCCACACAACCGCCTCTAACTACAGAGGGAAGGGAGGAATTGGACTGCAGCAATGTGGATCTTGAACATCTACATTTATGGTAGGTACAAAACTGTACTATGTTCTTCATCTCACATTGCTGCAGTCCTTACACTTGGGTAGAATCCCAAAGCAGAGGTAAGGGAGGATGGCAAAACTATAAAGAAGCAGGAGCTGCCAAAATGCCCTGTAAAATAGCAGTGGCAAAACCAGCCCTAGATTTAGAGTAAAGTGGAAGGTGATAATGCTTAGAGAAAGTATGCACTGAACTCCAAGTAGCTGCCTCCAAAATATCTTTAGTTGCCACCCCTCTTAAAAAAGCTGTCGAAGTGGCAGTAGCCCTAGTGGAATGAGGCCTAATCCCAGCTGGAATCTCCTTGCCATGATGGGAATAACAGAAAGAAATGCAAAACCCAATCCACTTAGAAATAGTTTGTTTTGACACAGGCTTGCCCTGAGAACTCAAAGCAAAAGAAACAAATAACTGCTGAGACTGCCTGAACCCTTTAGTTCTGCTCAAATAATATCGCAACTGCCTGTGTACATCTAAAGTGTGCAAAATCTTTTCCCCTTTATTTTGGGGATTTGCATAAAAAGTAGGCAAATGAATAGTTTGGTTTAAAGCCACACTAGAAACCACTTTAGGCATAAAGGAAGGATTAGTACGCAAAGATACCCTATCCTTATGGAAAATTAAGAAAGGCTCAACCGCCATAAGGGCCTGCAATTCAGAAACCCTTCTTGCAGAGGTAATGGCCAACAAAAAAGCAGTCTTCCATGATAAATATTTCAACTCGGTAGTAGCTGCAGGCTCAAAAGGTTGTAGAGTGAGTTTCTCCAACACAAAATTGAGATCCCAAGCAGGAGTAGGAGCTCTACGTGGGGGTCTTATATTCTTTGCCCCTCTAAGAAATTGCTTGAACAAAGGATGAGAAAACAATGGTGGGTCACAGTCATAGTGAGCCGAAATTGCTGCAGCATGAACCTTAACAGAAGAGAAGGACAAACCTTTGTCCAGTAACTCAGTAAGATATTGAAGAGCCACACTTAAATTAGGCTCAGAAACATCAAAATCCTTTGCTGCACTCCAAAATAAAAATCTCTTCCATTTATCTGCGTACACTTTCCTTGTACTAGGCCTTCTAGCTTCCAAAATAACATTCAAAACTTGCTGTGGAAGGTGAGACCCTCTATGGTTCAAAACAGAATATGCCAGGCTGTTAGGTGAAGAGTGTGAAGCTTGACATTGAGTAAATGACTGTCCTCCTGAGACAACAGGTGTGGAATCGAAGGCAAAGGCCATGGAGGCTCCCGTACCAGACTTCTCAGTAATGGGTACCAGTGCTGTCGAGGCCAATCTGGAGCTATTAAAATCATCTTTGGCTTGTTCTGTCTGACCTTTAGAAGTACCTTTGGGAGGAGAGGCAGAGGTGGAAAGGCATACACATGAAGATTGCTCCAATTGAAAGAAAGAGCATCCACTTTCCAAGCTGTGGGATGAAACCTTTTCGTGCAAAACTTTGGCAGCTGGTGGTTTAGTGGAGAAGCAAACAGATCTATGTCTGGAGTTCCCCATGACACTGTCAATTTCTGAAATACATGAGGATCCAATTTCCACTCGTGGGGATCCATAATTCGTCTGCTCAACACATCTGCTAAGGAGTTCTGTGCTCGGCAGAAACCTTGCCTGAAGATTTAGCTGTAAACTGAGAGCAGTCTCCCACAAAATCATTGCTTGCCTGCATAGAGGATAAGAATGTGTTCCCCTTGCTTGTTGATGTACCACATGACAGTTGTGTTGTCTGTTAGAATCAACACCTGCCCTGGAAGAAGTAAATCCTTGAAAGCTATTAATGCAAACTGGACTGCTAACATCTCCTTCAAGTTGATATGTAGATGTTGTAGTCTGGCAGGCCACTTGTCTTGTATCCACTTTCCATTTAGATGAGCTCCCCAAGCTTTGTCTGAGGCATCTGTCGTTAGAATCTGACTCGCCTCTGGCCGGGTCACAGAGAGTCCCTTGTTTAGGTGACATTCCTGAGCCCACCACAAAAATTCCTTTTGAATGCAAGGTATTATCTGAATGACAGTGTCCAGATCCTGGCAGTGCTGTGTCCATACATTTTTGAGATACCATTGTAGCTTCCTCATATGCAGTTTGGCATTGGGAAGCACCAGAATACAAGATGCCATGAACCCTAAGGCTTGAAGGACTGTCCTTGCAGTCAGCCTGGACTGATGAGACAATTGATGAAAGTAAAGGGAAAGATTCTTTTGTTTGTCCGGGGTCAAAAGGCCATCTGGGATGCTGTATTCAGTCTTACACCCAGAAAGCACATGTCCTGAGAGGGTACTAGACTGGACTTTATTTCGTTCACAGAATACCCCAGGCATCTTAGCACTGCTATCACATATTCCAAATGATGAAGAAGCTCGTCCTTTCCTTGAGCCAGAATCAGGCAATCGTCCAAATAAGGATAGATCTGTATTCCTTTTAGCCTGAAGAAAGCTATCACTGGAGCCAGAACTTTCGTGAACACTCTGGGTGCAGTAGATAAGCCAAAGGGCAATGCAGAGAACTGATAATGAGAAGTCCCAGCCCGAAAACGCAGATACTTCCTGCAACTCAGTCTGATAGGAACATGAAGGTAAGCCTCCTTGAGATCCAAAGTTACCATCCAATGATCTTTGCCCAGCAGAGGTAAAAGCTGTTGTAACGTCAACATTTTGAACTTGGGAATGTCCAGATAAGTGTTGAGGATAGATAAATCCAAAATTGGTCTCCACGTGTTCCCCTTCTTTGGTACTAGGAACAGGCGAGAATAAAATCCTAGGCCCACTTCTGGCATAGGGACCGGCTGTATGGCCCCTATTTGAAGTAACAGAGAAATTTGATTGTGAGCCTCTATTCTTTGCTGAGGAGGAACGTCTGGCATGCCTTTGAAAGGAGGCAAAGTATGGAAATAAAACCTGTAACCTTGGTGTATGATGTCCAATACCCATCTGTCTTGGGTAATTAAACTCCAATTTTCCTTGAAAAGTGCCAACCTTCCTCCCAAAGGTGCTGCCAGACGAGAAGGCTCTGGCAGCTGAAAAGGTAGGTCATTGGGTCTGTTTACGAAAGGACTGACCCCTGCCCTCACCCGAAGACTGTGCAGGTGAACTCCCTGTTCTAGGCCTGAAAGAGCCCTGAGCTCTGCCCCTACCACGTCTAGATCTACCCCTAGACTGGGAATCATAAGAAGGATACGTCCACCCCTTGGTAGGCCAATTTCTACTAAACTTCGGAGGCTGAACCTGCAAAAAATCTTTAACAGTCTGCATAGACTTAGCCTTGTCTTCCATTTTCTTTAAGACTGCCTCAACAGGTGAACCAAACAACACATCAGATTGTAAAGGAGCATCTAAAATCCTTGTCTTAACATGGTCAGATAAATTCTGATCCCTCAGCCAGGCGTGCCTGCGAAGAACTGACCCAGTGGCAGCCACCCTAGATGAGGCCTGTACAGCATCAAAACCACATTGCAAAGAATGCTTACCCACCTGTTCAGAAACATGTACTAAATCTTGTAACTCTTTACACTCAATACCTTCCGCCAGAGCATCTACCTTAGACTTCAATTGAGAAAGTAGATAGTTTTGGTATTTCAACATGTGAAACTGGCAATTCAAAGCCCTCATAGCTAGGGTGGAAGAAGTATAGACTTTCTTTCCCCATCTATCCAAAGCCCTGGCCTCTTTATCTGGAGGAACCGGATTTTTAACAACAGAAGCCTTAACACCCTTAGGCCCCTGACTAACAGTTTCTGGGTCCGCCCTAGGACTCTTAAAAAGATACTTATGAGCTTCAGGCACCCTGTAATACCTATCCGGTTTAACAGGAGCAGGAGGCAAAGAATCAGGATTAAGAGAAGCCTCTGCAAACACATCTTCCACAACATCCAGAACAGGAGGTATAGCCAAAGGCCTATGCTGGGGTAAAACAAAAATTCCCTAAGCCTTTTCCTGGAATCAGAGAAGTCCTGACCTTCCCACTTAAAATGCTCCCTCATGGAATGAAGAGTCTCTGAAAATGAAAAATCCTCAGGAGGAGAAGCAGAAGGAGTAGAATCATCCACATCAGAATCAGAATAAGGAGAATACTCCTGCAAGTCTTCAGCCGAAGACTCTGAAACATCCGAAGCCTGCTCAAAACTCCCCAACTCAGGTTCCACCCTAGGTCTCTTATCAGGAGGGAGCAAAGAACCTCTAATCAAAGTAATCAAATCTTCTGCCATTTTAAGCATATGCTTCTTGGGCACAGATCCTGAAGAACTAGGAGTGACACCAACTGAAGCTAAACCTGGCCTGCCTCTGGGAGAAGCCTTGGAAACAGAAGGAGAGGGCCTAGCCACCCTAGGAAGGGAGGGGAGTACAGTAACCTGAGAAGCCCCTTCAGCCTGACCTGCCTCCTGAGAGGCCACATCCTGCAATAACAAAGTCTCCCCCTGGGATTCCAGAGAAACCTCCGGCGGAACCCCCGGCTCCACCGACACCTCTAAAGAACCGGCGTCCGGTACGGACGGCTCTTCTTGCCTGGGCTTAGCTGCTTTGTCCTTGCACTTCTTCGAAGAAGCGGACGTCGGAGTATCCGACGGCATATTATAATTGCACCGCTTCCCGAAGACTAACCTGGCACAATCTAACCTCCTCTTAATAGTGCGCTTATTGAATCTAGCACAAAAGCGACACCCAACAACGTCGTGCTCAGGCCCTAAACAAGGAATACACAAAGTATGATAATCTCTATGCGGTATCTGTTTCCCACAAGAAATACAGTTATTCACTTTTTCTGACATCCGGTAAACCACTGAGGCAAGAAAAAACTAAAATATTCCCCAACGGGGTACTTAGCCAACTTTGACTCGGTCTGAAACTCCGAATTCGAAAAATTTCAGAACGCCGAACGGCACTTGCAACGCTGCTTCTGCATCGGACCATGCGGCAAAAAAGACTGAGGATATGACGTCGGTCATGCGCATTTGTACCCTGACGTCCTGATGTCAGTCTAATGCGCCTTGACCGACGTCAGCCTTATACTTTGATATTCGGGCCAACCGAGGACAGCGGACTACCCAAGTGTAAGGACTGCAGCAATGTGAGATGAAGAACATCTAACTCTACTTAATTCTCCCTCAATACCATATTCTACTTCTATAGCTATGATATTTGTTCTCTAATCAGTATTATGTTACATTTATTTTATTACTAGTACGTTTCTTCTTATTGTATTAACTGTTATGACTGCTATTCTAATTTGATGAGTTCTACATTTTTTCAGTTTACACAATATTAATAACTCTCTGTACTAATATTGTTACTGTTAAATGTTGAAAATACCTTCTGTTATGGAGCTTTTCTCCCCAGGACTCCATTGAAAACGGGTTCTTTATGGCCCAATGGACTATCCTGGTAAACCAACGGCAATAAATAAATAAATAAAATAAATGTGAGGTATGTTTGTAAATGTGAACTTGTTACTAAGGCTTAATTACTTTTATATAAATGTAAGCTTGCCTATGTCACAAGTGATAACTCAATAAAAGTGTTTAAAAAAAAAAGTAACTAACTTCTGTGAAACAGATGCCAAAGAGGAGTGACCTAAGAACCAAACCCTGAGGTGCACCAATAGTGAGAGACGGGGGAGGTAACTCTACCTACCCTAATTTCCCGTGGTCTGTTTGTTAGCAGTTTTCTATCCAATGAGTTATACAGGGATTTACATTTAGCTGGATGAGTTTAGCAATTATGACAGAGTGGGGGGATGGTGTCACCACCTTTGTGAGATCTAGATATGCAGTGTTTACTGATTTGTCCTCATCCATTGCTTTGGTAACCTTTTTGAAGAGGTAAATCAGATTAAGTAGGCAGGATCTGCCTTTGACATGACTAAACGGGCTTGGGTCAAAAGTTTGTAGACTATGTCCTTACTTATCAATTTTATAGTGACACTTTCTGTAGCCTTATTTATAGGTGAGGCTGGCAAGGCTTATAGGTCAAAAGTTGCCTAGGTCAGCTGGTGCTCCAGCTTAACGTAGGGGTTTGACTGTTGCAGTTCTCCACTGGTCAGCTACAAGCCCTGATTGGAAGCTAAAATTAAACAGCCTCTGCAGGGGGTTTGTCAGGTCCTGTTTCCCTAAGCAAATACAAAGAATGATTCTTTGGCTCCCAGTTCATCCCAAATTACATAGTGAAAAGAAAAAGACTAAAAACCCTAAAAAAACACAAAGAAAGTCTTTTTTAGGGGTGGCAAGCCCTCCACTCCATGAAATTATATATACCAGCTCCAAGATCACACCAGAGTGAAGAAGCAGGGAAAACCCAGGAAAAGTGCACTGCTGGTTTGTAAAAACAAAGCAACGCGATGAACCTCCCAGCATTACATTCTAGCACTGATGCCACTCAGGGAAATTAGCAGCAGAAATGTATAGGTAAGGTTTTAAGGCTAGCAAGTAAACATCCTGGCACGTAATCAGCGCACACAGAATCAGTCTTTTTGGCCTTGGCTAGTGCTTTGAGGACTTGTTCCTGGGAGATTTGAGAGGAAGTTGGTATCTGATCAAGTAATGTGGGGGGAGAGAGGGCTGAAGTTGCAGCTATATTTATCTGCTAGTAGACTGGCTATGTCCTCGTGCCTTCGTTGAAGGTTGGGCATCGAGCTGGCACTTCTGCACTGTAAAAATCTACTGCCAATCATTAGCGGACCAGAGTTCCGCTGTGGCGACCCCTAACCGGGAAAAGCCGAAAGAAAGAAGAGGATTGGCTATGTCCTGAGAATTAGAGTATGTGACATTGCTTACTAGCAGCTCTGCACAGCTTTCAGCATTTCTGATGCTTCCAACATAGTTGAAAGAAAGTTTTGGGATTATCTTTTGCATGGGTGGTTATTTTTACCTCATATGTAGTTTTAGTTGATTTGATCAGGGACTGCGATTCCCTGTTAAGTTTGACAAGTGTATTTTTGGCATTTGGAGGATTACTTTTATTTTTACATGCAATGTAATTACTCCTTTTATTATATATGGTTTAATATTATATATTGTTTATACTTGGGTTCCATCATAGCAGTTTATTTTTACATTTGGCATTGTATTTATTTTGGAAGGGGACAAATGCTTCTATGCAGTTATTTACATGTGCATAGAATGGGGTGGTGAAGGATTTCTCATTCACAAAGTGATCATCCCAATGGATAGGAATGTTGAATTTTGTCAGCTCATTACTCTGTTTTAGTAGGTTAGCTTTAGCGTAATCTCTGAATACTGAATTACTAGATGATGCTTCCTGTTTCAGTCTTATTGTAAATATGAATGACTTATGGTCTCACTTGACTATGTTACAACTGCTTGGGACCAGCGTTGCTCCATATTGGTGATACCCAAATACAGGATTTTGTCTCCCCTAGAAGGGGTGTCAACTTGCTGGTCCTGCTAGTTTGTATTTATAAAGTACAGAAATCTCTGGGCATACATATTTATCAGCATATACACTGCACAGCTGATGGAAGGGGAGTTGAAGTCTTTCAGGATAATGGTGTTTGGCTGAACTCTTAATGTTTCCAGACTGTTTAGGTAGGAGGTATGGGCCAAGGGGGACATTGAGGGAGTCCTGTAGTTAGCTACGATGGGGTAACAGGGTTAGTTGGACATGGAGGAATTTCATATAGCTAACTTGCTTAACAAGCCTGGGGGGAAAATTTTGTTTTATGAATACAGAGACCCCGCCACCTACAGTGCCTTCATCTAGTGTGTCGGGTCTGGACATGTGGTAGGCATTGAAATCTTGCACTGATGGGTGCTTTCAATATTAATCTTGGTGATAATGCATATATCAATGCATTCTTGGTTCAGGACTGCCTCTTGTGAGTATTTTTTGTTAACGAGACAGGTTTCATGAAGGTAAGTATATTAATAGTTTTAAATGAAAGACAATACACTAGTAGCAAGTTTGGTAAGGTAAGTGGTTAAAATACCACAATTGTCAAGGAGTGACAAACTTTTAAATGAATGAAGCTTACACTCTATTCAACTGCAGATTCAGAAGTTTTTTTTCAGGGGGGGTGTAGGCAAAGCCACCCCCATGCAGGGGGCTGCCCCCTTGAACTGCAGCTATTTATTCATTCATTCATTTAATTTGGTAACCAGGGTAGCGCACTATCCAAATGGACTTGCTTCAGTCTCAGGATGGACAAATATAAATAAGAGTAGACAAGCAAGTTAACAAGCGGTATTATGAATACAAACAAAATGCGTGCAGAGAGCAATGAGAATCAATGATATTCGCCGTATACTAGTGTAGGAAAATAACGAGAGAACACCAAGGTGCCCGACTTGTGAAAGGCACAGTAGGGGATCAGCTGAGATGTCCAAAGGAATAGGATTTGCAAACTGACTCTGATTTGAAGATGATCTTGTGGGAGTCACTGCATGGCGGGGCTAGGGAGGTAAACTCAGTGGCTGTTTTACCACATTAAACAAACTAGTGCTTTGGTTTGCCATTTGATTTCAGGAGCTGCACTTTGTGAAAATGGACAGCATCTGTGCAGATGACAGCTTACCAAAAGGCTAATAAGAATCCTTCTTATGAGACAGTGTTTACCCGAGTTAGTGTAGGAATGTTTCTTTTCCTGTGACTGCATAGGTGAGGCAGAGACTGTGTAATGAGATACTGTTTGTACTCAATTCACACCACTCATCTGAGAACAACATCTTCAAAGATTAGTTAATTGTGTTTTATCAGCAGGGAGAAAATGCTGCTCAACAGTGAGACACAAGATATAGGGAGCAGGCTGCTATCCTACAATTTAAATGCTACTTGCAATGGTCTCTCAAATTACCCATTAAAAGGTCAATATGATTTGGACACAAAGTTATCAGAGAACTGTGCACATACAGCTATAAATAGTCTGAAAGAGGAATGTAAATTTTAGTCCCCCTTTCAGTTCATTGACATCTGCAGACTGAAAGGATGTTTGTCATCTAATTTTAATAGCTTTTGATTTGAAACTTTTTAAAACATTTTCTTTGTCTGAATTACACGTTCATTTCTCTGCATTACCACCTCTATAAGGCTGTTCACAAAGTCTGAAGCTCCAGTGATAGCCTACTGCAGACTGCAAGGTATTCACACTTTTTTTTTATTTAGACAACTCCCTGTTATTTTCGGAGTCTTCTTCAAAGTGTCAGGAATCTCTCATTTAGGGAAGAGATCTTCTTCACAGACGGAATTTCCAGGAGAAGATTCAAAAATGTTGTTGTAATTCCATCACCCAGAATAGTATTCCTGGGGTGTCACCTGTTTTCAGCCATTAAAAGAGCTTTCCTCACACAGGAAGAAGTTTTAGCTCAAGATCTATTCCTGAGTTTTTCCATTCAGGCATATTTTCCTCAGGATTTTAGGATTCATGGCTTCTGTGATTCTCACAAGTCCTCTAGCCAGACTCCACATGAGAAGGATTCAGTGGTACCTAAAACCTGTCTGGTCCCGACATAAACATCCTGTGACCTTTCAAATTCCTGTTATGGGATTTGTATAAAGGGAACTGCTTAGGTGAAGAGAAAAGCACTACAAAGCTGCCTCCTTTTCTAGATCTGGAGCAGGCATTGCTATGTCCATTCTCCAAGGGCTCCAATACACTCACCCTTCCTCCTCCTCTTCTTCCTGAGATTTGTTAGAGTGCCCGAACAGCTTACACTACTGCAGCAATGATCAATATGAAGAATATAGTACAGCTGTGTAAGTAAACTGAGATTTGTTAGAGTGCCCGAACAGCTTACACTACTGCAGCAATGACCAATATGAAGAATATAATACAGCTGTGTAAGTAAACTGAGATTTGTTAGAGTGCCCGAACAGCTTACACTACTGCAGCAATGATCAATATGAAGAATATAGTACAGCTGTGTAAGTAAACTGAGATTTGTTAGAGTGCCCGAACAGCTTACACTACTGCAGCAATGACCAATATGAAGAATATAGTACAGCTGTGTAAGTAAACTGAGATTTGTTAGAGTGCCGAACAGCTTACACTACTGCAGCAATGATCAATATGAAGAATATAGTACAGCTGTGTAAGTAAACTGAGATTTGTTAGAGTGCCGAACAGCTTACACTACTGCAGCAATGACCAATATGAAGAATATAGTACAGCTGTGTAAGTAAACTGAGATTTGTTAGAGTGCCCGAACAGCTTACACTACTGCAGCAATGATCAATATGAAGAATATAGTACAGCTGTGTAAGTAAACTGAGATTTGTTAGAGTGCCCGAACAGCTTACACTACTGCAGCAATGACCAATATGAAGAATATAGTACAGCTGTGTAAGTAAACTGAGATTTGTTAGAGTGCCCGAACAGCTTACACTACTGCAGCAATGACCAATATGAAGAATATAGTACAGCTGTGTAAGTAAACTGAGATTTGTTAGAGTGCGCGAACAGCTTACACTACTGCAGCAATGATCAATATGAAGAATATAGTACAGCTGTGTAAGTAAACTGAGATTTGTTAGAGTGCCCGAACAGCTTACACTACTGCAGCAATGCTCAATATGAAGAATATAGTACAGCTGTGTAAGTAAACTGAGATTTGTTAGAGTGCCCGAACAGCTTACACTACTGCAGCAATGATCAATATGAAGAATATAGTACAGCTGTGTAAGTAAACTGAGATTTGTTAGAGTGCCCGAACAGCTTACACTACTGCAGCAATGACCAATATGAAGAATATAGTACAGCTGTGTAAGTAAACTGAGATTTGTTAGAGTGCCCGAACAGCTTACACTACTGCAGCAATGACCAATATGAAGAATATAGTACAGCTGTGTAAGTAAACTGAGATTTGTTAGAGTGCCCGAACAGCTTACACTACTGCAGCAATGCTCAATATGAAGAATATAGTACAGCTGTGTAAGTAAACTGAGATTTGTTAGAGTGCCCGAACAGCTTACACTACTGCAGCAATGATCAATATGAAGAATATAGTACAGCTGTGTAAGCAAACTTACCACAACAGCAGATGTTTGAATGATCACTGCTGCTACAGATACTCCCTCTCCCTCCAACCTCTTATTTTTCATGTGGTTTTGCTTCCCAGGGTGAGGACATTTTTACACACCTAGCCTTGACTTCTTTCGCAGCTCTAGCCTCCCTAATTCAGCTGTTATGAAAGCTCTGGAGGGTTTGGGGTTTGGAACCCAGACTGCTAATTTTCTCCCTAGCCTGCTAGAGTTTTCAATGGTCTGGGCACACGGAAGGTGACCATAAGCTTTGGAATAAACCATATAAGCTTAGGCTACTGCAGCAATGATCTAATAATGGTCATCAATTATTTCTTTGCATGGTGTTTGCTCTTGCACTTTGGTTATGTAACTGGAGATAGCATATTTAAGAAATGGAGTACGGAGGGGGGTGGACAAAGCTATCCAGACGGTATGAAGAGTGGGCTTGCCCCAATAGAAAACATTTTTTCCAGTTTAGGGGTTATATTGCTTTATTTTACTGCATTATATGTTTTGTATTTGATGCTCTTACCTTCAATATTTCATCTAAGATCCCATCCAAACACATGCCTCACTTCCCACAACACCAGCATGGGTTTTGGGCAGGTAGAAGTTAACAGCAGTATAGTTTTTGACAGATGATATATTCCAGAACACAGACAAAAGAAACCTTATAGGACTGAGTTGGTCAAATCTCAAGTCTTTACACGAGAATTAGAGAGCTCCAGGTTTAGCTCAGACATACTTAGGTGGTATTCTAGGTACACTAATAGCACACCCCTTTGCATTAAAATCTAAAACCTTCTTTCATTCATATCCACACACTCATCCCTCTGGGCTCTGTGCATCCTCACTGATATTTTCCTCAGTCATTAATCCCCTTCATTTATTCCTCTATAAACCTCAAAATCATTTTATAAAGCGATAACTTCTTTAATCACAAATCCTCTTTTCCAAACAACACACAGAAATAAACTAAAACAGGCCCTCTTTAACTTATCAAACTTCCTTTAAAATAATTCTCAGCCTTAAACTCAACTAAGCACTGATGTTAAGTACAAAAAAGAAAAAATCCTCACAAAATGGACTATTATCAAGCTTCTACAGAACAGCCACTTTAAATATTTTTGACCAACCAAAACTAAAATTAACAAACTTCTCTACTGGACATGGAAAAATCTCATCTTCCTTGTCCCAAAAGGTAATCCATCAACAGGCAAAGAAATCCTACCACCACACCTAAAATATGGTCTCTCAGTCCCAGATACTACATCCCAAAGAATGCTTTCTACAAGTTACTTCTAACCACATCCATAGGCCAAAACAGGCAGCACCACTGTAGTGTTCTCAAAAATGCCAAATGGCTATGCGTAAATTAAAATGCAGATCCACTGCTTACCTCCCAGCTGTTTAAACTATTAACACAAAATATCTTTCTGTGCCTTGTCAGTAAACTAACCCACAATCTTACGTACTATGACATCAAATCACAGCCAAAGACAGCCATCATGCTAATATCTCCAAAATTTAAGTTCTTCTCAAGCAAAGGCTCATTTCCTATTGCAGGCCTCAAAAATCAGGACTCATTCCTAAACAACCATACACAAATGCAACACACTCAATGACTTTAAACTAGGGTTGCCAACACTTTAGAAAGAAAATCCAGGGCGACAGATATACGAGCTCTGAAGGCACACGGGAAAGTTTTGCAATTTTACATTATAAAACACGTTTTAAAAGAGTTTTGTGACAGTTTTCTAGCACACAAAATTGTCAACATAACTGCTGTAAAATATGTACTTCTATCAAATAATTTTTTTTGTTTTGCATACTGGATTGGATATCAGGTATTCTAGAAACAACAAACAATATGCCTATATGGGACCACTCTTGTTCGGTATATACTTTTCCGAGGTACAGGCAAACGTGGGAGGACTATGGCTCATCAAGTTCGCAGACGACTGCAAACTGGGTGCCATAATCAACTCTCCAGCTGACACAAACATCCTTCAAAAAGGTCTCACAGAGACAGATAACTGGTGCCAGCGTCATGGTTTAAAGCTAAATGCCAAAATATGTATAGTCATACCCTTTGGCAAAAACAATGTACCCACAAATTACCACATAGGCGGAAACCCATTAAGTACAGAGAAAGTTATTAGGGACCTGGGGACCCAAGTTGATAGCAATCTCTCCTTTGTAAACCACATTGCCAAAGTGGTTAGAAAGACCTTCTACATAGCCCACCTCATCACAAAGGGTTTCACATCTAGATCAAGAGAGGTAATCGTGCCCCTTTATTCATCCCTCATCAGGCCCATCATAGAATACAATGCCCCTTTTGGGATGTACCTTACCCGACACCTGCAGCAATTAGAAAGACCCCGAAAGTATCTCACCTAGAGGATCAAGGGTCTCAAACAGATACCATATGCTGTTCGGTTAAAAAAACTCCAGCTCTACTCAGTTGCATACCGCCTACTTCGAGGCGATCTATGCCTGACATACAAAGCTATGTCAAATCCAGAATTAATAGACATGCTCCACCTCAGTAAATCTAAATCCCTTAGAGCCACACGCTCGAGGGACTTGAACCTCAGCACAGAAATAAATAGAACTTGCTGGAGGGACAGGTTCATAACCCAGAGGCTCCCTTCGCTCTGGAATAGAATTCCAGTTCATGTGAGGCAGAGCACCTCACTGAATCTCTTCAAGAAGAATCTCGATAGGTGGATGGGGGATCGAAGGTTTGTCCCAGGGATTACTCCCGTGTCACTATTAGACAGAGGCACAGTAAACTAAACCTTAAAAAGGGTACAGTATACTCAAATCAAGGGGTGGTGTAAGCCATACAGAATAGGGCTAGGCTTATAATTGCCCCAGGGCAGATAGCCTAGTATGAACCTATGAACCTACAGTAAAATCCAACACAGCCAATGAATGGATCCATGAAAGAGTGGCCTAACAGCAACTTGAGACAGATAATTAACCACTTAATACTTTAATTTCGACTAGTCTAGTATTATAGTTGTTTGTCTTTTCGGCTTTTTCCCGGTAAGGGGTCGCCACAGCAGAACTCCGGTCCGCTAATGATTGGCAGTAGATTTTTTATGAAATGCTGAGGTGCCAGCTCGATGCCCAACCTTCAACGAAGGCACGCCCATTTACGCACGCATGTTTTTCGAATGCTACCCAACCACGGGGAGGACATGCGGACTCCACACAGAAGGCACTCCCAAACCACAATGAGAATCAATCGGGAGAACCTCTTGCTGTGAGGTAACAATGCTACCGCCGTACCACCGCAGCTATTAATTTAGTATTATAGTAGTATCTATAATTCAAACAGTACAAGCAGTAAACATCAAAAACAGTTCCACATATTGCACCAAGTGACTAGCTGGACCGGTTTGCTACAGTGAAGAGTGAAAAAACAGTAATGGTAGCAAGTACAAAAACAGCTAACAACAACTATACATGCAGAGAATCACAAACAGAATTACAGTAATGGTAGCAAGTACAAAAACAGCTAACAACAACTATACAAGCAGAGAATCACAAACAGAATTACAGTAATGGTAGCAAGTACGAAAACAGCTAACAACTATACATGCAGAGAATCACAAACAGAATTACAGTAATGGTAGCAAGTACGAAAACAGCTAACAACAACTATACATGCAGAGAATCACAAACAGAATTACAGTAATGGTAGCAAGTACGAAAACAGCTAACAACAACTATACATGCAGAGAATCACAAACAGAATTACAGTAATGGTAGCAAGTGCGAAAACAGCTAACAACAACTATACATGCAGAGAATCACAAACAGAATTACAGTAATGGTAGCAAGTACGAAAACAGCTAACAACAACTATACATGCAGAGAATCACAAACAGAATTACAGTAATGGTAGCAAGTACGAAAACAGCTAACAACAACTATGCATGCAGAGAATCACAAACAGAATTACAGTAATGGTAGCAAGTACGAAAACAGCTAACAACAACTATACATGCAGAGAATCACAAACAGAATTACAGTAATGGTAGCAAGTACGAAAACAGCTAACAACTATACATGCAGAGAATCACAAACAGAATTACAGTAATGGTAGCAAGTACGAAAACAGCTAACAACAACTATACATGCAGAGAATCACAAACAGAATTACAGTAATGGTAGCAAGTACGAAAACAGCTAACAACAACTATGCATGCAGAGAATCACAAACAGAATTACAGTAATGGTAGCAAGTACGAAAACAGCTAACAACAACTATACATGCAGAGAATCACAAACAGAATTACAGTAATGGTAGCAAGTACGAAAACAGCTAACAACAACTATGCATGCAGAGAATCACAAACAGAATTACAGTAATGGTAGCAAATACGAAAACAGCTAACAACTATACATGCAGAGAATCACAAACAGAATTACAGTAATGGTAGCAAGTACGAAAACAGCTAACAACAACTATACATGCAGAGAATCACAAACAGAATTACAGTAATGGTAGCAAGTACGAAAACAGCTAACAACAACTATGCATGCAGAGAATCACAAACAGAATTACAGTAATGGTAGCAAATACGAAAACAGCTAACAACAACTATACATGCAGAGAATCACAAACAGCATTACAGTAATGGTAGCAAGTACGAAAACAGCTAACAACAACTATACATGCAGAGAATCACAAACAGAATTACAGTAATGGTAGCAAGTACGAAAACAGCTAACAACAACTATACATGCAGAGAATCACAAACAGAATTACAGTAATGGTAGCAAGTACGAAAACAGCTAACAACAACTATACATGCAGAGAATCACAAACAGAATTACAGTAATGGTAGCAAGTACGAAAACAGCTAACAACAACTATACATGCAGAGAATCACAAACAGAATTACAGTAATGGTAGCAAAGAATCACAAACAGAATTACAGTAATGGTAGCAAGTACGAAAACAGCTAACAACAACTATACATGCAGAGAATCACAAACAGAATTACAGTAATGGTAGCAAGTACGAAAACAGCTAAGAACAACTATGCATGCAGAGAATCACAAACAGAACTACAGGTGAAAAAATGATACTAGGCTAATAGCGTTAGGTAAGACTTAGTCTATTTCTTTGGTATGATTTCATTCAAAGTCATTGGGTGCTTTCTCCAATACTATTTCTCGCTGCTACCTGCTGATACCAGCAGCTTGTCATCATGTAAAACAAGTTCATAAAACTCACTGCAGGTCATGCTGTAATTCAGGAAAACCTGCAGTTCGGCTTTTGCCAAAGCAACGGTGGCTGTGTTTCATTCCAAACTCCACTTGGTGCTCATCACTGAGAAAACTCTTTCTGGAAAGCCATTGCTCTTGGGCAATGACAACATGGCTGACAACATTAAACAAGTTAACTGGAAATGCTTCAGCAGTACAGGCTGCATTGAAAAACTTCTGACATTTATCACATGGTGATGGCAGAGTTGAATCAGCAACAATGCATGTCAGGCTTCCTTTAGCCATGCAGAATTCACTGTACGATGTGTCAAAGTCAAATTTCTGCAATAAGTCCATAGCAGAGCATGCAGTTTTTACATGTTTAAATTCTGGTGGTTTATTGAGCAACAAGTGACTTAGTGCAAAACGATACTGTCTTCTGACTCTGAGAAATTAAACCACTTGTTCAGGTATGTAAAACCCTTTTCAAGAGCAGTGCAAATATTTTCTGCAACAGACACCTGGAATGTCTGCATATTTTCATTTTAAAGAACAGCATGTGTTTTGAAAACAATAAACTTATCTGCTATGCGTAATTAAATTTTTGTTCTCAAGTCCTGCATTACCGGAAACAGCTCAACGAGCGTAAAATCCTCCCACTCCACTTTCTGAACAGATAATTCAAAAACACTGCAGATATTTTGCAAAAGGCATAAGTAAGTTTTATTGATGTTAGTCTTCACCAATTCACAATCACGTGCATGTTCTTCTATGCCCAGATTTGCACAATCTCTCTTAGGGCATTCACTGCCTAGAGAAATGAAAGAAATAATGATCGTTGGCCACGATTCCAATAACCTATTGACAGTAGGACCCAGGGACAGCTATCTGGTGGGTACATGTCAAAACAATTTGTGGTACTCCAAGTCCACAAATTCAGAAAACTTTTACAGGTCCATTCTGCAGTTCGCTGATATGCAGAAGTGTCTACAAATAGATGTCACTGCTGCTTCAACATCACAGTCCAATTTATCAACTACCTTCTTCAGAGCGTTGTGAATCACATGTGCTGCAGTTAGTTTTGATGATCTTGTTGTTTCTTTTCAGCAGCTCTGTGAAGACTGACTGCTTGTGGCCAGAATTGACACTGGTATTATCAACTGAATATGATGATATGAGCGCAATGTCAAGAATGTTGTCACCCAGGACCAGAAATAGCATGTTCACTACGGAAGTAGGGTGTTTGTCGCTGAGCTCAACAAAGTCAACAAGTTTCTTGTTAAAGCCAGTTTCTGCAGTAAAATACTGGACACATTCAGGAAACATCTTGTGATTCTTCAAATATGATGCATCTGTCGAAACAGAAAATCTTGATGTGTTGTTAGTCAAGTCCTTAATGACGGACTTGACTAACTTCAGAGCAAGGACACTGGTCACCAATGTCTCTGCCTTAATGTGGCCAAAGGTCATCTTCTTGCAAATGGCCAGGTCTGGATACAGCTGGTGATTGAGCTTAGCTCTACAGTCTGCAGCACTGTAAGAAATGTGATGGCACACACTGAAAGATCCTTGTCATCTCTGCTGCTGTTGCCTGTTTATCAACTCCAGTTAACGATGCTGCTCTCTTCAAAAAACTGTCAATGGCAGCCAGTTTCACAGAACTGCATGCTTTTCTTTGAGTCTGTGAATGGCTGTGAATTAACAAGTAATTTTTTCCACCTTACGCCACCAATATACTCTTTTTACAAACCATGCAGTGAGCAGTGAACATGTTGCACACCATGCAGAATTAGTTTGCCCATTTGTGATGAAATTGTGACATTCTCTTTTTAACTTTATTTGCCTTTACCTTCTTGGGTGCCATGGCTGCGCAATCCTGGTCTGGATCACTGTCCATGCTTGCAATGCCTTGACTCATATCCACTCAGAATAGAACACTCAACAAAATACATCCATTATCACAAAAATAAACTAAGACTAAAATAGTAATCAGTAGAAACAGAAACAGAAGTTTTAATGTTGTTATTCGATAAAAACAAAACCTGTGTAACTTTTAAGTGGAACCAATCAAAATGAATTACCAGTATTTATAGGCATACCTCTCAACTTGAAGACATCAAAAATCTGGACAAAGCTCATGAAAAATACGTACAACTAGACAAAAATCTGGACGATAATTAACAAACTTTGCATGCATAATAATATGACTCTGACACTCTAATGGAATTTTGGGATATCAGCATTCAAACACAAGTTGAAAAACAGACAAAACAACACAAACCATGAACAGAACAATAGTGTTATATTTACACTAACATTTGAATTTGTATAAAGCTTTGCACTTGTATAAAACAAAAACATCCAATTTTTGCCAATTATTTTTGGTCCATTCCTCATAAAATTTGTGGTTTTCTGGCAAATCATTGAGGATTGAAGTCACTAAATAATGACAGACATTTCAGTTTCAGACTTCATATCCTTCAGAAAATATATATAATACTATAAAATCTGTCATTCCAGCAACTTTCTAAGTTTATAAGAGCAATATTTCAAATCTGTCCCTATTTTTTTGGGATTTGTCCCCCATTTTTCTGGCTTTGTCCAGATTTCTTGCCCTGAGAGGTTGAGAAGTATGAGCTTGATGCAGAAATCAACAAGAGTGTTGTTTTATTAACTTTATTTTATTTAATTAAAGAGGAAGAATGTGCACTTAGTAATGAAGAAAACTTATTTAAATGAATCTGTCCTTCAACTGAAGAGCCATGTTTAAAAATATTATAGGAAGTGTGATGCACATGAATCTTGAAATGAATCTGCAAGAAAAAGTAATGCAACCAGTATAAAAATGTATTTAAATCACTGTGCAATGCAAATGTGAGTTTTGTATATATTCAAATCACTGTGCGATGCAAATTAGTTATGTGAATACTTTCAATGTTTTTGTGTGGTGACCCCTAACCGGGAAAAGCCGATAGACTACCTGCACGTAAAAGGTTTCAATAAAGAAAAACAATTCCTTACAATCAGAGCTCGCGATGCACATGGTTAATGTATTCAGACTAAGACAAAATGCAATATGTTGTTATGTTCCAACTAAACAACTTTCTTACAGCTTGATGGAGTCAGGACCTAAACAATATATTATTATTAAAATGTTTCAAAAGACAAGGCATGTCATGTTATGAAGCACTCAAGGTACAGAGAATTTCTCGAGAAAGACTGCATGGGGGATTTACTTTCTCGGTTTTCCATGCTCATATATAATAGTATAATGGAATGTATAATCAAAGTAAACTGGAAATTTAATTCATGAAAATGGTGTTCAAATGGCACATACAGCTATTAAAAATAACAGACTATTATACAACGACCCCCCCCCCCCCATTAATATTCCAAAACGTGCACGCTGATTGGTCATTGTACATGTTGTAAATCAGACTTATACTAATGGAAAAAGGTCCGGTCGCCCGGACTTTTTCTATTAGTATAAGTCTTTTTTTTTTTTTTTTTTTACAGCAACAGAGAACGCAAGATCTCCGTTGCTTTTTAGAAATTGTCTTGCTATGTTAAAGGAGTTTAAAAAAAAAAAAAAAAAAAAAAAAAAAAGACTTATACTAATAGAAAAAGTCCGGGCGACCGGACCTTTTTCTATTAGTATAAGTCTCTTTTTTTTTTTTTTTTTACAGCAACAGAGAACGCAAGATCTCCGTTGCTTTTTAGAAATTGTCTCGCTGTGTTAAAGGAGTTTAACATAGCGAGACAGCTTTAAAAAAGTAACGGAGATCTTCCTTTCTCTATTGCTTCCACCCACAGCTCTGATGTACTGCGTAAGCTTATGTATGCGCAAGTACATCAGAACTGCCGCAGAATACCAGACAGCTGTGGAAGGACAGCACGGAAGCATTATACAATGCCATTATTTAAGAAAAGTATTTTTTTCTTAAATAATGTCATTGTATAATAGCCATAACCCACTTCTGGGTGTGGGTAATGCTGGATTTACCCACGGTTGTCTTTGTTTGGCCAATTGAGCTTCGCCCTCGTGACCAAACCACACCAACCGTGGGTAAATCCAGCATTACACACACCCAGGCGTGGGTTATTGCTTAATTAACTAAAGGACACTTTCATAATCCCGATGAAAATGGAATGGAATGCAACTATTAATTACAATGATTCAGAGGTTTTAAATGCCCCTAACAGTGTTGCTTGCACATATAAATATTAATAATAATAAAATGAAAATTTCAGAATTTAATATTAACAGTTCACATAATTGAAAACAACATTAAAAAGAGAATGTCAAAACTACCCTGCAACACACCAACAGAAACCACTGAAGAAAGAAGAAACACAAGCAAATTAACAGTGAAATATAACACCGTCGTGTTCCCTAGTACCATCATAAAATGCCACTTAGTTCTGCAAACAATTAAACATATTGTTGTCTTCCTCTTTAGGGTGGTAATGCAGTCTTTGAAATCCCAACTATGTGCATAAGCCAAAACTTTAACCGACATACCACCCTGTTGCTGGAGCAAATATCCAGTCAAGAGTCCGACCAAATGCAAAGACACAACAGCAATTTAACCCAGAGACAGGAAGGCTTATAGGATTCCTCAGAAATATGTTATACCTTACCTGGCAGCTATAAAGTCCACATAACATTCACTTTCAACTTCAAATCAGTTTTAAACATTTTTATTGCACAAAAAAAATCCTATAAACACATAAAAAGCATTGCTAGCCACTACCTGACAGAACAGCACAGAGCCTTGTGGGTAAATTTACTACTTCAGTGACGTATAACAGGATTTCTGCACATAATGAAGTACAAGATATATGTTTTTTGCTGTTAACTTATATAGTTCTAGTGGTCAGTAAATGCTTAACAGTGTGGGAGTAAGTAACATATTTGTCAGAAGACAGTAGACATACGAGTGCAGTGTTCTGTTTATGTAGTATATATATTGGTTCCATAATTCTTTTTGGAGAGTTCTATGGAGTGTAATTACAAAGCCAAAATTGTTTTTTGTTCATGAAACCTTAAGTGAAACATATCTAGACACATGAATAACAGTAGTGAGTATGTTTTCACTGGAATAGGGATTTAAAAGGGCCATAAGGGATTTGTGACACCCTATTATTTCTACACCAAAATGGTAAATACCGAGGAATTCAGTACGGTTGAGAGGTATGTTTACAGCATGTTTTGAATGGGCAGTGTAGCAAGTAAACGATGCCAGGTACCGATAATGAAATTTAAAATCCAGTTGATTCTCTGCTAAACCTCAAATCCAGGACATTTTACGTCCTTGGACAGGTACTGTCCAGGACACAGGACACAAGACTGAAAAAACAGAATGTCCTTGGAAAATCCAGGATGGCTGGCAACCCTAAAACAGTTCAGTGCGCATTTTGTAGAACGGCTCTCTGAACTTTCAAATGCAAATGATTTTTCCATTCATCAGCCTAAGAATCCCTTTTCCAACACTTCTTACCCCAGCCAATTAGCCATCTCTCTAAGGACCATGCATCCTAAACTAAACACAGTGGAACACTGTTAAATAGGTGAACTCCAACTGTGCAAGCAACTCTGCTCTCATTCTGACCAAGTCTTCTATAATGAAACTCAGTAGACTGTGCCACATTTAATCACAAATTTCCAACCTATTCGTGATGTCCATTTGTGTGCGTACCATATTCTTTAAATTCCCTCTGGACAGCAAACTCATCCTGTGTTCTAAGTATCTTTGTAAACTCATCTTACAGCTGTTTTGCCTACTTATGCTGAATGCCCCCTGAAAATCTCAGAAACTGGTCCTTCTTGGAACAGTACATTTTCCTGGCAAACAAATTATTAAAAAAAAAACACACATTACAGAGCGCAGAGTTCCTAAAAGGAAAACACATGGAGCTGCACTGAAGCCACATCCTGGCCACTGTGGACTTCATATAATGAAGCCCAAGGAAAGTGTGAGACATCTGTGCAGAAATTCATTTACAAAAGAAGCAAGACTTCTAGAGTGAATTAATATCATTCTCTGTATTAGTAAAGTAAGATTCCAGTCTGAAAGCTACCATATTCTCCATTTGTTAACCACATTGTATATTTTTTTCAGACATATGCTCAAAGTCTTTATTAATTTATGCATTCTGTACATGACCAGCCATGCAGCCTTTAGTCATCCGAAGCACTGACATTGCAGTACAGGAAAACAGCATTACTTTAGATGGAATTTGTGCTATAGATGAATACAGGACTGAGCCCGCCTATTTAGGAAAATTAAACATACTTCTGATACGGTCCAATACAGCACTAAATTTTACTGATGAGCACATCATAATCAAGAAATGCAGGAAACAGAAGAGCAAAAACATATATACAAAAAAATAAAAACTCCAGCATGAAATATACGTAGTTATATCATGAATAATATTTATCCATTCAAAGGCTGACTCCACTGTGATAAAACTTCTTGAAACTCTACTGGAAGGAAACCTTATTACTGCTGTTAAACATGTACCAATCCCTAACCATTACTTAAGATCAGAACTTAAATAAATACCACTATGTAAGCAAACTGAAATGACAAGCCACATACGTGGCTTTTATTACACCACTTGGATTTCACCCTCATGGTCTAGCTCCAGCAGTAAAGTGAAATCTTGGAATGCTAACCCTTGTACTGCAAATGCTCAGTTGCACAACATCGAAACCTGTAGTTAACAAGTAACCAAATTAAACACCTCATAACAAGTGTGTTATTTTTTCAGGCTGCACCTTCCAAAATGGGCTGCAAGCACCCCCACACTCCTGAATGCATATACACAAACTCCATGGTAGCACAGCTCTGGAGAAGGGAGCAAAGACCTCACAAAAAGCAATCATCATTCCTAAGCAATCCCTTTTTTTTCACTACTTCATGCCTGAGCAAGAACATTTAAAATCTACAGCAGCAGCAAGCACATACTGAAAGTGCAGGTAAATACTGAGTAACTCATTCTCTTCATTTTATTTCTTAAATATACAACTGTTTACAAGCATATAAAAACATGATCACAGCCTGACATTAAAAAGTCCCAAACACAAAGTCCAGAAGATATAGTCCATATGATCCTTCATATTTCAGGAGAATACAGGAGAAAAAACACAGATAAAAAAGGGAACTTCAGTAAACTCTTTTAGTAACAGATCAATGAAAAGAAAAACAAACTTGGAGCACATTGCACAGTTTGTTACTAAAAGTATGACTTCTCACCTCTCCTAAGTATGTGAGGTTGCTGCCTGAGGTAAAATAAACCCTTAGAGTGGTACAGGGACCAAGTAAACCCAACGACCTCAGCAACAGTCCTCTATGCACGCACCATCACCATAAATGTGACACAGCAGTGAAATGTGTAGACTAGCCAGGCAGCTACCATCAGTGCAATACTGATGGAGGGGTAGGCTGGCCACAGTTACCACACGTAAGGCAAAACACCACATAAGGGCACAATAAGAAAAAAGGAAACTTAGCTATGGCAACGCCAGACAAGAGAAAAACAGAAGGTTAATGCCTGGATTACAGTAAACAGTAATGTTGAGGTACAGGAGTAGGTCATGTTGAACTTAAAAGGAAAGGTGCGAGGTGCTTTGTGCGACAAATTGATTAGTTAGAAGATAAGAGAGCAGTGAATAAAATGGAGATACAGGACACCAAGACTGCAATAGTGGACAATGTAAATGGGAGCAGTAATGAAGTAGGGAGGTGTCTTACCAGCAGCAGACATGTTTGTGCTCACCAGCACAACCGAGTCTATCACACAAACAGAGCAACTATCTCAGCAGAAAACAGGCAGGTGGGGGGGGGGGCAGTGGACTATGCAGAAGGAGAGAGCAAAAACTAAAGTACGGATGGCAAAACGAGCAGCAAGTAAAGCTACATGAAGGAATACAGCGATGTTCAACACAAAAATCAGTAAAAATATGATTAAAAACACTGTGGATACTTGAGAACAATCAATGGAGTAAAGCAAGCAGGGAAAAATCAAATAATTGTAATGATTTTCAGGCTACACTTACAATCGGTATGAGCTACTATAGCGCCATAATTAGCAAGACAAAATTAATAACAAACCACCGTAAAGCTCAGCAAAGAAGGAATGACCTATGAAGCATCACAAACTGAAAGCCACATAAAGCAGTAACAGGTATGCATGCAATGCAAAGGGAGCACAGCCAGTACAAAACAACAATGAAATACAGTACTCACTATTTATAAGTAAAATGTAACAAAACTATGTCCAGTGCACTCTGCAGGTCTACGGCATTCTACTGCACTCTAAATACATTAAACTTTCCACCAACAACAGAAATAAAACACAGCAAGAAAAACCTGCCACACAATGTATCAGACATCATGAGCTTTTTGGTTATGAAAACAGAACCACTGGAAATACAGCAGCCACACGAAGACAATAATTAAATACCTTTTTTGTATTATTATTTGTAAAAGGGTATCCTCTCAGCAACAACAACACAGTAAATGTGATCTCTTGGCAGCTTCTGTACTGCCCCTTCAGCATTGATACAAATATGACATTTAATTTCTGACCCTATGCAAATGCTGAATTTTTAATAGCATTATTCTTGGCACAAAAAGGGACATGAAACCCAACACACATTATTTCTTAATATATTTTACTTCCACACACAACTTATTTCAGAGCCATAGAACACTAAGGATTGCCGTTACACCACCACTAGATTCCTGCTACACCCATCTAGGCCATGTAGAATGCAGTCATCTACAGCATTATTTTTGTTACATTTCACCCTCAAAAAGTGTAATTTCTCATATATAGAGTTCCTAAAAACAAAACCTTTCGGGTCACAGTCACACACAACTGGGCAAAATTCATGATTGTTTATTTATTTACGTTTATTTATTTTACATTTGTTAACCGGGATGGTCCGACTGGACACAGGTCCATTTTCAGCGGAGGCCCGGGGAGAAAAGCTCCACAGTAAGTAAAATTTTACACAATATGTTAAAATACAGTATACATAGAATTTTCAAACAATATGTTAAAATACAGGATACAGCAGAAGACATAAGACCTATATTTACAGGAAAAAATAACTACACATGGTTAATAACAGAATAAGTATACAAATTCAATCAGCATTAGGAGAAGACCTAGACTGTGATATATATTACAGTAGGTATATAAGCAAGTGAGGTATATAAGTGGAATAATTTGAGGACTTGCGTAATACATGGGCATAGCCAATAGCATAGCCACTTATTCTTTAAGTGTGTTCTAAGTGAGTTTTTAAAGTGAGAAGAGGTAGGGGCAGAAATCAGGGCAGAAGGGAGATTATTCCAGATTCTAAATATGGAGTGGGAGAACAGTGCTTTTCCCTGCAGTACTGTTAACCCTAGAGATACATAGGAGGCGTTTGTTGGAAGATCAGAGAGGACAATTTGTATTATAGTGGGCGAGAAGTTGGCCTAATGCAGGGGTTTTTTCTGGATGTGTTACCACATTGTAGGCAATGACTAATTGGTGATAGGTTAGTAGATGGGGAAGTTCCAGCCATTGCAGTTCCATTAGAGCCTGGCAATAGTGGGTTCTAAAGGTGGAGTTGTTTGCAAACTTGGAGATTTTATTATAACATGATTCAAGTCTGGCAAGGTCAAGTTTTCTAAGCTGGATAAGAATTGCAGCAACATACATTAGGGTAGACAAGAGTTGAGTTTGGACTAGGGTAATCCGTGCTGGTTTTGAGAGGGATTTACTGTGCCTATACAGTGTTCCCATTTTTTATGGACTTTTTTGATAGTTTGTGAAATGTAGACGTTGAATTGTAGATTTTTATCAGTTTCAACACGTAGGAGTTTGGTATGGTCAGAGGGAAAGATAATAGTGCTATTTTTGGAGGAGATAGTGAAGGATAGAGGGGTGGAAATGGTTTTGTTTGGGGGGGTGATAAGTAGTAATTTGGTTTTATTAGGGTTTAGGATAAGTTGGATCTCAGTGATCCAGCTTTCCACAGAGCTAAAGGGTTCCTGGTTGAGTTGTTGTAGGGTGGGAAGTGATGGAGCTAAACAGATAACAGTTGAATCATCAGCGTATTGTATGAGTGAAGCATGCTGTGTGGTGGTATGGAGATTATTGGTAAATATGGAGAAAAGAAGTGGGCCTAATATGGAGCCTTGTGGTAGACCTATGGTAGTTGGGAGTAAGGGGGATAGTACACTTTGCCATTCTGTAGTGGAATAATGTATGATACCTCCCATAGCTGTGGGACATATGCTTCTTGTATGGAGCAATTGATAAGAATAGAAATAGGGTAGGATAAGGATTCAGCAGCTATTTTTAGGAAGTTGGCTGATAGACTGAAAGCGGCAAGGGTGGTAGGTTTCAGTTTTAGGAGGTGTTTTTTAATTGTTGAGGTGGGAACGGGTGAAAGCGTATAAAATGGAATTTTGTCAGGGCATCTGGTTGGGTTATATGTAGGGCTGTTTTTGGATAGTTGGGAGGATAGTGTTAAGATGGATTCTGTGAAGTGGTGATTGAATCAGGAGGCAATGTCCTTGTTGTCATTCGTGGAGTTAGGAGTGGGAGTGGTAGTTTTGCCTGGTTTTAGGAGAGAGTTGATGGCATGCCAAAACTTTTGGGGATCTTTTGAATGTTAGTTTTGGATATTGAGGAAGTAATTTTGTCTATCGAGTTTAGTTTGTCTCTTGGCCTGATTTCTAAGTTGTAGGTAACTTTGTTTGGCTAGGCTAGTATTGTCTTTCTTCCAAATTCTCCAAGCCTTATCCCTTGACTTTAGAAGGGCTCTAGTTTCCCTAGTTAGCCATGGTGCATAATTTGCCTTGGCTCTTATTTTCCTAATTGGTGCGAGTCTATAAAGGATATTGATGAGAATATTGTTGAAGTAGTCAACGGCTTGGTCTAGATTTAGGTTTTGTAATGGTTTCCAGTTACTATGTTTTAGAATACTGTTTAATTCTTGTATATTTAGCTTACAATCATCTCTGAATTGTCTAAAAACAATGGGTTTGGCTATGTTGGTACATTTCTGCAGGAGGAAGGTGGGCAGATGGTCATGAAGACCATCAGGAAGGCATCCTGTCTGATAGTTTTGTTTGGGGCAGTTTCCAATCTAGAATAGACTGTTTGTCGGGGTTTTTTTGTTGATTCTAGTGGGTTCTTGGATAAGTTGGGTAAAACTTTAAAGATTAATATGGTTAGTGGGGTTGTTAGAGGTACAGGCTGACAAATCAGTGTTCAGGTCACCTAGTAAGATGGTTTCTTTGGGGAGATTATCTGTGGCCCATTGTAACATTTCTTCAATAATGGGACAGTTATTACCTGGAGGAATATAACAGCAGAAAATGATGATAGTTTTTGTGTCATTTATGCTTAGGGTAGAACCTAAGGTTTCGGCATTTTGAAATTTAGGTATGGGGGGGTTGTAGATGTTTGATGTTGATTCTATTTTGTTGCGGATAGCAACTCCACTTCCCTTCTTGCCCACTCTATCCAGTCTTAGGATATTATATCCTGGTGGGAGAACTTCTTCATTTTGGGTACTAGGTTTTAGCCATGTCGCGGTAATGGGTAATATGTCAGGGGAGTAGTGAGCTATAAATGCATGTAGGTCAGAAAGTTTGTTAGAAATACTTCTGATACTGACATTCAGAATCAATAGGTCAGAGATTTGCCTAGCAGAGAGTAGAGAGTTTTGTGGTCCAGGGTTTGGGTGTATGGCTCCAGATACAAGTAGATTTTTAGTGATAAACAGTATGTGTTTAATTGTGTGCACCATAACTATGTTGGATCTAAATGATGTTTTTCTAGTGTAAGATGATGTTATGTGAGACTTATGAATGTGTAGGATTAAGCTGTTTTTAAATAATGTAGAAGAGATAGGAAAGAAAATGTGTGAGTGTATATTTGTTTAAGAAAGTGTTATGTGGAAAGATGTGTTTTCTAGTGATGTGTTTGTATATAATGAAGTGATGTTTGTTAGGTATGTGAGGGTTAAGAAGAAAAATCCTACAATTAATGGTATTTTATGAAGGAGTAGTGGTTGGGTCTTAGCAGTTTTGGGGTTCAAGTATGTGTGTGAGTGTGAATGCATGGCAAGTAGATACTATGTACCTTTTTAAGGTAAACATTTGATAGGGGTGTGTATGAGAGGTCTTTGATTAGAGGAGGGTGTGGTCAGGTGATCTGGGGTTAGAATAAATGTAGAGGTAGTGGGGGCAAGTGGGAAATGGGGGCAGGATAGGCGAATGGAGCGGGGCTACACCAGTCCTCGAGTCTGCAGAACCTAGCTATGGGGCTGGTCAGGACGGATCAGTAAAAGGAAGATACCTCTGTAATTAAGCAGGAGTGGGAGGGAGGTGTGCAGGCTCAAGGTGGGGGAGGGGGTGTGGGAGGGAGTTGTGCAGGCTCAAGGTGGGGGAGGGGGTGGACACAAAGTAATACAAGGTTGTGAGTCAAAAAAATTGGACTAGGCCAGCTGCTAAAAAGAAAACAAGAAAACCAAACTAAGTCAATTCCAGTTCAGTGTAGTGCAGCATCTTCCTAATAACTACAAATCTTATGCTACTAATCTAGTACACTGTAGTGAAAAGGACCACCACTTCTACAGGGAAAAACAACTGAAGTATGGGCTGCAGGTACATAGGTAAAGTTTTTCCAAGAGAAAGTAGTTTTACGTAATTGACCTAGGAGTACAATAGGAAGAGAAAAATGGGGGGGGGGGCAGTAGTGCGCACGTGTACAGTGAAAGGGGAAATAGTCTTTAGTTTAGAGGACAGATTAAATACAACTCTAACATACATTAGTGTAGCTGAAAGCACTGTAGTGTTCCATCGACGCAGGGTCTCACAGTGCAGGGCAACGAGACAGCCTTGGGTTGATTGGAAGTTTGCCAAAACACTGGATGAACTTTTGCTGAGGGGAACTAGTGTAGTTGAAAGCACTGTAGGTGTTCCACCGACGTAACTGGAATGATATTTAAGAGGCATTAACAGTAAGTATGTTACGAGCTACCATGTTAGGGTATGGAACATAAAAACAATTTGAAGCATTATTAGCTGGAAATACTCACAGCAAGAGGTCTCTCATTCAATTCTCAGCTGGAGCACCTTCTGTGTGGAGTTTGCATGTCCTCCCCGCAGTCGAGTGGCATTCGAAAGACATGCGTAAAATGGGTGTGCCTTCGCTGAAGGTTGGGCGTCGAGCTGGCACCTCGGCACCCGTAAAAAATCTACTGCCAATCATTAGTGGACCGGAGTTCTGCTGTGGCGACCCCTAATGGGGAAAAAGCCGAAAGAAGAAGAAGAAGTAGCTGGAAATACACTCCGTATGCTGTTAGCAATGTCATGTATTGCCTTATTTATGGCTAAGGTGTGTAGATACCAGATGGCTAAGGTCAAATAATTTAAATATGACACTGGTGGTTTATTAAATTAGAAGCACATCTTAATATTTGGAATCATTTAAATATTCCAGAATACTGAATACCGTTGAACTTTATCAGAGTTTTACTGCAGCTAAATGAGCCCAGGGTCAGAAAGCACAGTCAAACTTGCTGACTTCTTTTCCTGGCATTCTACAAATTGTGAATCACATAAGTAAATTTGTGTTGAACTGTGATTTCATTTATGACTGTGATGAACTATAATTTACACTGGTTATGTCTGCCCTGCTCCTACCAACTCCACCCCTGTCATGGATTCTTGTTAAATAATAAATGCCATATAAGAGGAGGAGGATCTGCCAGGAAAGACTCCACTGCATCTGCCTAAAAGGTAGATGCCTAAGTTTGGGATGCAATACTGAAGTTTTTGGGGGATGTAATAATGTGCAAGGATGAAGTGTGTTTAAGAACTGCAAGTGCAGCAGTTATTGTCAACTCACAGCAAGAGGTTATCCGGTTAGATTCTTGGCTGGGGTGCCTTCTGTGCACAGTCTACATGTCCTCTCTGCGGTTACGTGGGTTTCCTAAGGGTGCTCCAGTTTCCTCCCATATTCCAAAAACATACAGTAGGTGGATTTGACACTCTAAACTGGCCATAGGTGTAAGTGCGTGTGTGCATGAGTGGTACTGATGAACTACCGCAGTAGGGCTAGCCACCTACTGGTGTAAACCTTGGCTTGAGATGATTGTCACTGTTGAAGTAACACTCTGTCCACATGTGCAAAATGGGAAAAGGGGTTGAGGATGGATGGATGCATATGGTGGTGAGTCTGAGGAAGGGACCTATGGTAGCTCTTTAGAATGGCTTAAGTAGTTTTCATTTTAGTTATTCTATTTTCCACAAAGCTGTAAATATACAGCAACATATAATAACAATCTTGCATCATCATGAACTGTGAAATTGCATTTTGTAAGAACAACAAACTAAACTGAAACTACCATCTCATATTCTGTGTGATTCATTTTAAATACACTTGGATTTGCAGACTATTAATATACTTTGGCACTTGCAGTTCTTAAAGCACATTTCATCCTTGCACATTATTACATCCCCCAAAAACTTCAGTATTGAGTCCCACATCACTGTTTAGCCTGCCTGAATGACAGCTTGTGCAGAAACAAGAAAAGAACAAGTATACCCATGCAACTGTCCGCTGTTTACAAGTTAAACAAGCCTGCAGGCTTAATGTACCAGAAGAAAACAAGATACACTGTCTAATTACGTCCAAATGATGATGCTGATGGTGATGCATGTTTTCAACCATCACTGTGGTTCCTTATTGAAATGTCACACAGAAAAAAAAAAGATAAATCCGTGAGAAGAGCGAATATTGTTTGTCACGCCTGCTCTTGTCCTTTAAACATGTTATGTGCAGGGAGCAACCACCCTCCAGCCCTCGATGTGCAGACAAGTCCCCCACAGCCCTAAACTTATATATACCAACTCCAAGAGAAAAGTTAATACTATGAGAAACTGTAATCTCAGACTTGGTATATGCAAGTCTGAGTTTTGGCCATTCAGTTTCTACATTCCCAGATTCAGCATTACAAGTCTCAACCACTCAAACTGTTGCCTATCACTGTGCCTTAATGGGGGTAAAACTGCTCTTTGAAGTTTGTTCAGTGTGAAAGAACTACATAATAATTCAAATCTACTTGCATGTTTCTTTGCAGTTGCTCCTGGGACAGTATTTCCACATTTCCAGGGTGCTCCAACTATGTGTATACGGCTGAATCAGAAAGTGATCAGCTCAGCTGTATGTGAATAACAAGTGAACACACACTATTTTTTCAGATGCTTTAGACCCAGCGAAAGATGACCATGAGCAATTGCCACAGCCCTCCCCTGGTTGATCTTCTGATTATACACGCTCATGGCACCTCAGTCACTTATCATAAACACGTGGATATGATTGTCATTACACTATTACACAGGTATGACTTCGAGTACCACATTGTTTGTGTCATCCTAGAAAGGAAGTCTTGACATATGTAGCTAACAAAAACAATTCATAAAAAAGTTAATTACTTAAATATATTTATTATCACTTCTACATTCCTTTATCCAGCTAAACTCCCCTGTGCTGTTAATTCCTTCTCTGCCCGAGACAGTGGCCGCAAGCTGTAATATAAAAGAGCAGTTAAAGTAACAAGAGCTCAAATTGCCAAAAAACATGTATATATGTGTGTCTATATAATCAATACAGCAGTTTTTATTACCCTTAATATTTAAAATTTAATTACATGTTCTTCAGTCTACTCATCTGCTTCAAATTTTGTGAGGCAACGTTTCACATTAGTGGGTAGAAATGCCGGGGTTATGCCAGTGGGAAGTTTTGAATTCTGGCAGGTTTATTGAATACTGAGAATTTTTCCTCATGTAGTCTGAAACCACTAGAGGAATTATGTTTTACAGTGCTGATTAAATTAATACAAGCTCTTGCCAAGGTTTCCCACTAATGCTAGGAAAATAGTTCAGTTGAGCTGCCCTGTACTGGTTAGAAAAAGTGGTTTGGCTGCCACCTTAGATTAAAAACCTTACTACCCTAAAGCAAATGCAAAATGCATCTTGTTTATGGCTCAGTGATTAAGCACGCTATGTTTTTCTGGTCTGCATATGCGTGCTAACCAACTCTGGTTCGTGACAAAGTACAGTATTACTTGGTGTAGACTCTGACACTGGGACTCCACAAAGCAGTTTCAGTGATCCTTTTCTCAAACCTATCTCAAAAACAGCAACACATATCTCAGAGCAGTTAAGCCACATTCACCCTAAGCTAGATGAAAAATCACATGCAAGTATAATTTTACCGAGTGAGTATAAATGAACTTATAGTGGTTAGGGCTGAAAGAACTCTGCTGCTGGAACAAGATCACAGAAAATGAGGTGGGTGGTTGTCACGTACGTCATCTCACTGTTAGCACAGAAAAAAAAAACACCCTATTCTCATTAGCACCTTGTCATAGCTATACTTTCACTGTCACCAGCACATCCTCTGGCAACCACAAATCAAAAAAATTATAAACGGTCCAAGATGGTAAGATTTTTATACTAGGAGGGGTGATATACATGTATACCCATTTACACTCAGGAATGCATTGCAACAACTACCCATGCTGTGCTCAGATACTGTTGTACAACTGTATACGATGCGTGACTGATTTTTAAAACTTAACTACTGTGAATCTGTAATGCTGAAAATTAGCAATATGATTGCAAATCTTGTAGGATTATCCTACTTTTGCTACTGTATTACATTATTCTACTAGGAAAATTAGTAACTTTTTTCTCCTTTGTGTACTTTGTCTTTTTCATATTGATGTATGAAGCTTTTCTCCCTGGGTTTCTATTCAGAAGGAATTTGTATATCATAGAGTCCATAAGAAATTATCATCGAATATCTCCTTGGAAATCCCTCAAAAGGGGAGTGCATGAAGTTCAGAGGGTTTGGTTCATCAATAAAATTCAAAAAATTAGTTCTACAATCAGCATATGTCTTGTACAGTATCTTGCAAAAATAAAAGTATCTTATACTTGCTACAGCTTATACGAGTCACTGTGATGCACTTGTAGGAGCTCAAACCCTCTGCATGTTTGCATATTAACTGGTATATATAATTTTTTTTTTTTTGTCAAATAGCTTTTTATTTATTTTATTTTCAACATGTAACAGAAGCAAATAAAAAATGAAGCAACTGGGCTACCATATACATTAAATTAATTATTAGTTAACTGAGAATAAAATAACTAATAAGAATTTAACAATATGCATATTACTTAACACAGAAAGTAACAATTTCAAATAGAATATGTGAATGTAACGGTAACCATTTTATTCTAAGACTTATTAGTGCAAGTTCAGGAACAGAGAGACTGAATGACTGAAAATGCGAACTTACATATACAAAGTCTCAGAAAACGGATTATCAGAATATTTCCTTTTCGTCAATATATGGTGATTTCTGAGTCTGTATATAAAAGTTTGGGAGGTGTGAGGGCACTTGATCTCACATTGGGGAATGCATCCTGCAAAAGAACACCTTAAAAAGAAATAGTAATATTCAACATTCTCTGCCTCCTGTATTTTTGTTTTTTTCTTTTTTATTTTATATTTCCAGAATTACAATAAGGAGCTGAATATAATATAAAACTTCAGGTCCAAGTCAGGAAAGGTTCATGATAATCTGATGTAAACTTTTCCTGTCACAGATTTTTTTCTAATAACTTAGGTGACAGTTTATATGCATTAAACAACTACACTACAAAACAAAATCTTGTTGAGGAAACCTCCTGCAGATGAGTCCACTGACCTGTGAGAAAGAACTTTACTACAGCAGGCAGCTGTAGTCCTAATAATGCCAAGACAAAGTGTATGTTATAATTAATAATTGTATTCCTCATCACAGCGACATTACTCAACTGTACAAACAAAATGCAGTCACTCTATTGACAGCCATTTCTTTGACTGCTGATAGATCGGAGAATTTGTGCCCAACCACCTTGCAATGATAGTGGAGTTTTCCCTTTTCTCTACTGTTATGCAAGAGACCCCCCCCCCAAAGTCACCTGTCTTAGTACTCATACTGCTGCTAAGTGCCCAACCCTAGGGTGTCACTCTTTTCACTAATGACATTGTCAGGTGCTCCTTCTTCCACTGTCACCTCTCTCACTATTCCTAACTGTCACTTCTCTCAGTATCAACAACGGTGAATATCCGGTCCAAAAGTTAGTCCCCGAAACCTGTAACTTCAGTCCTACAAACTGAGAGACTATTATTTCAAGTAGTAGAATCTATACTAAGTTGTCCAAGGTGCTGCATATCGAGAGTATTCACACACACACACACACACACACACACACACACACACACACACACACACACACACACACACCAATGTACAGCAATCCCAGACTTACTGATTTTTATTTGCATTTGTTAGCTGAGATAGTCTAACTGTAACTGGGCAAGTGGCCTTTTTAGTAGAATCCCTGGGATACAGTATTTGACAAAAATATACAATGATAATGTAACAAAGTACAGTACAAAGGTGGCACCACACAGAAACTGTCAAACATGCATTCCTAGAGTAACATAGCATATTAGAAGCTAACAAAGATGATAGTACTACTATGCAATTCCTAAAAAAGAAGGTGCAAGGTATAGATGCTTTCAGTTTCATTGAATAAACAGAAATAATTGCACAAAGCTGTTCATTAACATAAAACAGCCAAGTAAAAAACGTTAGTATATGCAACTAGCAGGGCGGTGGGGGAGCAAAACCTGACATGCCAGGGGTGCTGGAGGGTACTTCAAAAACACTTCAATATTATACCAACAGATTTCATAACTTGCTGTTTAGGGTTGGAAATTTAAGTTAATTTTTCTCAGTTTCAGGTTTTGCAGCTGTGATAAGTAAGCATACTTCTGAATATGTAATTGGAGACTAACATGTTACAAATACCATACTCATCTCACAGTTCCATGGTTTCCTAGCCAAATATAAACAGAGTCTTATATAGGAAGATACTGGGAAGTGCCCAAGTATCACCTGTCGCAGCATCAACCCAGACAGGTGCGTTCTTCCACATTTCAATCCCATAAATAATGACTGCTATCCTTTTAAAACCATAGGCATGATTTTACAATGTTAAAAACTCTCCGTATCCATCCACCATGGATTTATTTTTTCATTTGTTAATCCGGCAAGCCAGGCAGGAACAACTGCACCTTTCAAAGGTGATCCAAGAGGTGGTCTTAAGTGACTGGTTGAGAGCCATGCAGCTTGCAAGTGGAAACTTAGGAAATCAAACCCAGAACTACATAATAAACATTGTTAGTTCAAAGTTTTAATCCTCTAAACAGGACTGTCACATTCTCATCTAATACTCGTATCTTTAGGAACACCCACGCCATCAATCACATCTTTCAATAATTAACTGAAAGCTAAACTTCAGCCCTTAAAATCTTGTTAAGTCTCAAAAGGGTAGTTCACTATGTAAAGGCCTGTGCCTTTTCTAAATTTGTGTAATGAAATCTATAATTCTCTGTAAACAGCATGCAATTTAAAGTTACCAAGGAGCCTCAGTGAATGTCCACAATTACAGTTTCATGTAGCTTTTTGCTACGTTTTACTATTTTATACTTGTAAATGTAACATCTTTCTACCGGTACATTTCTACAAAATGTCTGTTTTTCTAAACATTCACTGTATTTTAAATGCTTTCCTATTTCTTGTATTTTTAGATTTTACAATACTAATGTTTAAAGGCATTCATTATACTGTTCTTTGCATCCTAAGTCTAAGGTTTCAACTGAAAATAAGCACCTTTATCCAGAATGACTAGCCATTATCCAAAATTAAATAAAAAGATAATGACAACATGCAATAAGTCTCCAAATGCCAGAACAGAAAACATATCATGACATCAGATAAGGGCAACCTGGCCTGAATAAGCTGTCCATTTCCCTACCACCTGTTTAAGCTGTACAGGATGCTTAATGAACAGTGTGTGTGTGTGTGTGTGTGTGTGTGTGTGTGTGTGTGTGTGTGTGTGTGTGTGTGTGTGTGTGTGTGTGTGTGTTTTTCTTCTACCCATCTTAAGAACAGTCTTCAAACCTCCCTCGCGTATTTATGCATAATATTGCTGTTTTTAATGCCATCACACCACAGAATAGTTGTTATTACAATTTACCACCTTTTCAATGGAAAAAAATGTTTTCTTGGTCCATACATCCCAAGGATGAATGAGCACTGTGAACGGGATATCACTCTTCCCTTATAGTGCCATCAGCACAAGTTGCCAATCCTAGGCCATCTGAGATACAGACAGGACTCTGTCCCCTCTGTGCCAATAAGGTGACAATTTCAGCTTTGTTTACAAGTCTATAACTAAACTGTTACAATGGTTAAAACGTCAAGGCAGTCCACAAAGTCTATCTGGACCTCGCCAAGGCCTTTGACACGATCCCCTACTCTGGAATCATAGATAAACTTACTAAGCTGAGCATTAATCCCTGCGTCACTCGATGGGTTGCCAACTGGCTTACTGACAGAACCTGCACTATAAAAGTAGCTGACTCCAAATCCAGCTCGAGACAAATGACAAGTGGAGTACCTCAGGATTCAGTCCTGGGACCTCTCTTGTTTGACATCTACTTCTCTGAAGTACAGGCCAACACTAAGGGGCTCTGGCTAACAAAGTACGCAGATGACTGCAAACTGGGAGCCATTACTGAATCCCCAAATGATGTCGATATTCTACAAAAGGGCCTTACAGAAACAGATGCTTGGTGTCAGAGCCATGGGCTCAAGCTCAATGCCAAGAAATGTATAGTTATCCCCTTTGGGAAAAAACATGTACCCGTGAATTACCACATAGGTGGCAGTACACTAAACACCGAAAGTGTGATAAGAGACTTAGGGACACAGGTGGACAGTGGTCTCACCTTCAATAATCACATCGCCACAACAGTCAGGAAATCCTTCTATGTGGCACACCTCATCACTAAGGGTTTTCCATCCAGAAAAAAGGAGGCCATTGCCCCACTGTACTCATCCTTCATTAGACCCATTATAGAATACAATGCCCCATTTGGTATGTACCTTTCAAGACATCTGCAACAACTGGAAAGGCCGCAGAAATACCTCACTAAAAGAATCACAGGCCTAAAGCAGATGCTCTATGCTGACCTCCTTAAAAAACTCCAGCTATACTCTGTTGTATATCGTCTACTTCGAGGCGATCTCTGCTTAACATACAAGGCCATGCCAAACCCAGAGCTGTTGGACATGCTACACTTAAAGAAATCCCAATCCCTCAGAGCCACACGCTCCAGGGATCTAAACCTTGTCATCACAATAAACAAAACATGCTGGAGGGATAGGTTCCTGACCCAGAGACTCCCCAGACTCTGGAATAGACTGCCCATACATGTCAAGCAGAGCACCTCTTTGGCCCTCTTCAAAAGGAACCTTGATGATTGGATGGAAGAAAGGAAATTCACCCCAGGGATCAAGTCAGTCGCTCTGCTAGACAGGGGTCCAGGGAAGTAAATAGTGTGGGAAGAAATAGCCAGGGAATTGTTATGCCTAGGCTTGTATAGGCCCTAGGGCCGATAGCCTAGTACCAACCTATGAACATAAAACCGACAATTCAGTTACAGCACACAAATCATACTTCATGTTGTTCCTGTAATACCGAAGTTCTTGAAATTTCAACTATTAAAATAAAATCTGTAAAACGGGCTTCAAGGAGTTTTTAATAAACACTGCTGTGGGTTCAAACCACAGCTGACAAGGGAATGAATTCCATACATGCGGGACTTAAGAAAAGATGCTACAGCTAGAGAATTACACACACATTGTCAGCCTTTGAATAACAAGCACTCGACTGCCAGAAGATAAGAGGGGAAAGGTTAAGCCAAACTTTAGGGTATACATAACTCTTTGATGTAGGAGGGATCAAACATCACTCTGGATTAGGTATGCAAGTAGTTATAACTTATAAATTTACCTCAAAGCCACTGGCAGCTTCTATAACCTCTGCAGCAAAGGCCGAAGGTAAAAATAACAGTTAACAATCACGGTGTGGTATTCTTCACTGCATAAAGTTAACAAAGGCCATAGCTATGCAGCCAGTCCTTCCCCTTTCTTTTACTGCAACCCTTCCATCCATTTCTTACCTGTTTTATTTCTTTGTTCTTAAATTTAACAAGTTGATGATAAATATTTAACAAGATTAATTCTCAGAAAACCACTAAAGAATTCCTGCTTATAAATGCTCATTTACAAGTCAGGCATCTACCATTAGAAACATTAAATTACATATAGCATTAGCAACAAAATGCAAAAAGACACAACTGCATATGAAGTGAAGCATTAGAACCACATTCAACGTTATGAAGCATACAAATGTTAAAAACGTTGCACAGTTAAGTATGAGTGCCTTCATTATCAAACTGGTATAATCGACCTTTTGCTTTATAAAATTTGACAAGGCATTTCAATACCTGAGTGCAGAATACCATAGTCAAGAGAGAAAACTTACACCAAGGAATTTAATATAATGTGTTATTATTACTGCAAATTTGATGCATGTGCATAAACAAATGGTGTTTGGCACAAAGGTCCAGGGTTTGATTCTCACAAGTGAAAGAAAAACTGGTTTGGCTTAACATGACTCGGAAAGGCAATAGTTTAGTACTTGCCTAAGAACTTAATAGGTAGATGGTAAACCAGTAAAGGGAGAGAGGTGGTCATTATAGTTAAGGTCTTTATCTCACAGGTACAAGGTAAATGGCTTGATTATCACCTCTGGTTACTGGCTAAGACAGGCTTCTAATAGTTTATCTATGAACATGATTAAGAATTAAATGGCTCTGCTCCCAGCACAAAGTATACACACTTGCAGTTGCCTAATTCACTGATGCTTGTTGCATCTTTCGGCTTTTCCCAGTTAGGGGTCGCCACAGCGGAACTCCGGTTCGCTAATGATTGGCAGTAGATTTTTACGTGGCGAGTTGCTAACTCATGCAAATACCCACCACCCTCTCACTATCGCTGCTGCAGTAAAAATGACACACAGGAATTTTACTAGGAATTTACTTGATGACTTGAATTGGAACACGTGTGTTAGCTATGACGTCTCTTTTGAATAAAGGGACAATAAGTTTACATGAACATACAAGCTCTAGCTGTCTATCTACATGCATAAACAGAACCCTTAACTGGTATTTTTGTTAGACAATGCGCAGTCTTGCTCACAAATTAATTCCAAAGAAAGCATTGTTACATATTTTAGAAAAGGGAGAACAGTGAAAAAATACTACAATGCAAAATGTTCAATATTTTAAACCAGGACACCTACTAAATCTGTTTGAGTCTGTGCAATACTTACACATTTGTTCTGATAAACAATATTTTTCTGTGTGGGTGTGAGTATAGCTATAAACACATACAGCACATTATCAGACAAGGATTCAAATATCTTGGTTTACTTTCACTGCTAATTTGGTTTTATGGTTGTAACTGCTAGTTTCTGCATTTTTGGGAGCACCAGTGTTTTTACATTAACAGTTCTTTAGTCTGCACTCTAGTGGCAGGAGAGGTTAATCACATGTCTTATGAGGTGGGAATATACCTCTCAACTGTCCAGATTTTCGCATAATGTCCAGATTTGTGGCTCATATTTTTGATCTATTCCTCATAAAATTTGTGTTTTTTCTAGAAATCACTAGGATTACCTGAGGACTCAAGTCATTAAATAGTGACATACATTTGAGGTTCATACTTCATATCCTTCAGAAAATGTATATTAAAACAAATCCTATTACTCTAGGAACTTTCTAAGTTTTTAAGAGCAATATTTAAAATATGCCCCTATTTTTGGGCCTTTGCCCTACCTTTTCGTCTGGCTTTGTCCATATTTCTTGCACTAAGAGGTTGAGAGGTATGTAATAACAATGAGAATCATGGCTTGGGATTTCAAAGTGTTTGTGTTTGGAAATGACCAGGGGGCTATCTTGTTTGCTTGGTTTTATCTGTGTGTATAAATTCAGAGTTTCCTCTCACTAGGCAGCCACAACATTGATTCCAGAGGCTTTTTGCTGAATAAGGATAAATACTGCTATACAAGTACTTTCCGTTGCTGACTTGTAGTCTATCTTAATATATACCAACAGAATAGTCCAGCTTACTCTTGTACTCTACTGAGTACATATTTTGGGCATCACTTAGAAAACTTTATGGCTTTTTAGGTCACATTACATCCACAACTGTCTAAATCAGTGCCTCCAACAACAGGTACAGTATTGCTAACCTAAAAACATATCTTTTAATAGTTTTAGTGAGAGCAGCCGAAAATGATGCCTACATTTATTAAGTGCTAAGGAGGCAGTATTTTTGGCAGATATATATATTTTTTTAAATGCCACATGTCCTGGGCGCAGCAGTATAAGTGTGTGAACTCAAATAAAATTTTCCGGTTACAGCCCTGATATACACTAGTGTTGTTACATGTCTACATTTTTACAGTTTTTGCACTTTAAAACTGCATTTTAAGGATTATCGCTTTTACCAGTGCATTTGCCTGTTGCGCTGAATCCAGATCCATTCAGATCTAAATATTTACTCCACATTGCTGAATCACACTTTAAAAACAAATAACCAAGCAAAGCCACAACCGAAACAACCAAGAAGCAGTAAAACTGGTGACCAAACAGCTAGGCATGCTATACACAGATGGAGAGGGAAACTCTAATAAATGAATAACAATATTTACTGAAAATTAGGTACAGAACCAAGAGTCATTACTAGGAAGGGTAGACCACACAAGAATATATTTGAAGATCCAATCATATGCAATAGGGATGAAACAATGTGGTAGTTGTCCCTATTGCAAATACATTCATGTAGGTGCATCACTGCACATAAACAACACACATTTGAGTAACAGAAGAAAAGTTAATTGCAACTCCAAAATGAACTTATATGTGGCTAAATGTCAAAATTGTGATTCATTCTACATCGGTAAAACCAAGCGTAGAATGAGAGACTGCATATACGAACATATATATTGTATTAATAAACACAAACTGGACAATGCTTTAGCAAAGCATACAGAACATGCATTTAAATTCTGGATACTTCCAAACCGCAGAATTCTTTACAAATGCACTCTATGAGCACCTACAGGAATGCATGGATCGTGCCATCCCAAGTAAAACTAAGACTCACTCCTCCAAAAACAGGAGACCAGTCTGGTGGACCCCGGCCATAAATAAGCTACACAACAGAAGGAGGAAACTATTACATGATAAGGCAAAATCCCAAAAAGGGAAGGCATCCCTGATCAGTACTAGCAAGAAACTTCGATCCCTCATAAAATCATCAAAGGCTAGCTTTGAAAGAAAAATCATCAAAGACTCTAAAGATAATCACAAGGCGTTCTTTAGCTACGTCAAGAATTTGGGTGGCAACTCTCAGATCTGCTCTGAGCTGGTGCAAAATGGCACAAAATACACTGAACCCACTGACATTGCCAACATCCTGGCGGACAGATTCAGTGCAAATTTTACCCCCCCTTCCCCCCAAAAAGAGCCAGTGTCTATCCCAAAAGAATGCAGTCCCCCAGACATCACAGACACACAAGTGAAAGCAGCCCTCTCCAAGGTAAAAAACACAGCATCAATGGGACCGGAAGGTATCCCGTGCTGCGTCTTACACGAGCTCCAAAATGAACTAAACCCTCACATAAATTCACTGTTCCAACTCAGCCTTACCACAGGTTATATACCCAAAGAATGGCATACAGCAACAGTGATCCCGCTCCACAAAGGTGGTGCCACAACGGATCCCGGGAACTATCGCCCTATAAGCCTGACTAGCCTGGTCTGCAAAGCTATGAAGCGCATCATCATGGATCTCATAAACAAAGACATTGGGAACCTCCAAACACTGGACCCTACCCAATTCGGCTTTGTTAAAGGCAGATCTTGCCTCTTAAACCTAGTTGACTTCTTCGAAATAGTAATCAAAGCCATAGATGAGGGAAAGGTAGTCCACAGAGCCTACCTGGACCTAGCAAAGGCCTTCGACACAAAACCCCACTCTGGCATCATAAATAAGCTTACCAGCTTAAATATTAACCCATATGTCACAAGATGGGTAGCAAACTGGCTCAGGGATAGAACTCACATGGTCAGAGTCGCGGGTGCCATGTCCGACTCTAAACCAGTTACAACTGGCATCCCACAGGGCTCAGTCCTGGGACACCTCTTGTTCGGTATATACTTCTCTGAGGTACAGGCAAACACGGAAGGACTGTGGCTTACCAAGTTCGCAGATGACTGCAAACTGGGAGCCATAATCGACTCACCGGTTGACACAAGCATCCCCCAGAAGGGCCTTATGGAGACGGATACCTGGTGTCAGAACCATGGCCTCAGCCTAATGTCAAAAAGTGCATAGTCTTCCCCTTTGGGAAAAACAAAGTGCCCACAAACTACCACACAGGAGGTAATCCACTAAGTACGGAAGAAGTAATTAGGGATCTGGGGACCCAAGTAGATAGTAACCTCTCCTTTGACAATTACATTGCCAAAGTGGTTAGAAAAACCTTCTATATAGCTCACCTAATCACAAAAGGGTTCACATCTAGATCAAGAGAGGTCATTGTGCCCCTCTACTCATCACTCATCAGGCCCATAATTGAGTACAATGCCCCATTTGGGATGTACCTTACCCGACACCTGCAACAGCTGGAGAGACCTCAAAAATACCTCACCAAGAGGATTGTGGGCCTCAAGCAGATGCCCTATGCAGCTCGACTAAAGAAACTCCAGCTCTACTCAGTTGCTTACCGTCTACTCAGAGGCGATCTCTGCCTGACATACAAGGCCATGTCTAACCCGGAATTGCTGGACATGCTCCACCTCAAGAAAACCAAATCTATTAGAGCTACACGCTCCAGGGATTTAAACCTTAGCAGAACAATAAATAGGACATGCTGGAGGGATAGATTCATATCCCAAAGGCTTCCCTCGCTCTGGAATAGAATCCCAGTCCATGTTAGGCAGAGTCCCTCGCTGACCCTCTTCAAGAGAAATCTTGATGAGTGGATGGGAAATCATAAATTTACTCCCAGGATCACTTCTATGGCCCTGCTGGACAGAGGCTCAGGAATCTAGTCTAAAAGGGAGGCGAAAGCCAACACATTCTGGCTAGGCTTGTAAATGCCCTAGGGCAGACAGCCTAGTACCTACCTATGAACCTATAAGTGGACAGTAATCCAAGAGGGGGTCCATTCATCTTATTATTAGAAAAGTTGGAATTGCTCTGGCAAATTCGTCTCAATGCTTATAACCTTCCAGGATTGAACGACATGTGTTCTATCACATGCTGTTTAAAACTGAAACGCTTAATGCGATGAAATACTGTAGTAACAACTTCATAGAAATTATATTTTACTTATAAATTTTTTACTTGAAAATGTTTATAATGTAAGGTTAGATAAATGAGGAGACTCTACATTTTTACACAATTCTCGTATATGATTTTCACCATATTGCTGCTGCGATAAATGTATTCATTTGCCTGCTAAATAAGGCAGTTTTAAAGAACAGGAAAAAGTATATTATGTTCACAATGCTATTTTAACTACTGTTCCTTTAAATTTTAAGATGGCGAGACCAGCTGATTTTAATCATGGTTAAACATGACTATTTAAACTTGATTTTTGTAAATGTTAGTATCTGAAGAAGTTCAAATAAGTATTTGGACAAAAAGCGCTTCATTAAACTTTGTGGATTCAGTCTTCAGTGAAGTTGCCAGTTGTTTTTGTTTTCATTTCTTAGTTTTTTGTATCTTGGATTTTGGCCTTTATTGCCACAAGGATGCAATCTACGGGTCCCAACACTTCGTGAATGTGGACAGTATCAAATTTGCCACTCATGGAGGCGGTGCTCTCCCTTGTCATGCTAGGTAAGCAGATTAACTCCTCCACATGTGGAGGAATGTGATGAGAAACAGAGCATTCTACAGGCTAATGCCTGCAATATCCCCAAATGTGTCCCTAGTTTGTCTAGTAAGCTGCAAGCTACACATACCTCTGTAGCTACATGTATGAGAAGTCACAAATTCCTCCAGTTCCAATCTGTATGTCATATATGTTAATTAATGCCTATATGAGATCTCGATTCATGTTGGTCTGAACCTTATGCTAACTCTGACCCCAATTCTACACCTCACCTTATGAAAAACCTTTTTCCTAACAATATCACTAAACAAAACACTCACACACATACAATACGAAAGTTATCTCCTTCCCTAGTCCTTCCTCTAACCCTAACCCTCAAACACTTGGATAAACACACCCACCCCTAATGCCAAAACTTTTTTTTTTTACCTGAATGCTTCAACATTCAAACAAAATCCTACTTACTGCAACGGTGAACATCTGATCTTTCTCATTTTGACATATGAAGCTTTAAGAGTTTTTCTGATCCCTTTCCACAGAACAATACTCTTGTCAACTAAATGGCAATTCAACAGAATGATGTGCAGCCAAAAATGGATATCCTCAGCATTTTCAGGACTTTGCTCTGACATCCTTTAAGTGGTTCTTACCAACCTTGCTCTTACCTGTATCTCACCCCACATCTATCCACAAATCAGTCATCTTCGCTGTTAGACCTAGTGGTACCATCCCACCAAATGAAATCATCTTCAGGACCTTCTCCAGTTCAAATTTGCTTCAGCTTGTAAAAGACTGAAGCAAAATTTACAACAACCCCTTGCAAATGGATCAAACTGAGAGGCTGGCATGTTCAGCTCTGACTTTTACCAGCACCTATATAGCTGCACAGAGATATCACTACCTGTACCCTTAAATGTAATGGTCAATTCATGAATAACTCTCTCTACTGAAACTCCTACATTAATACATTGTATAACAAAAGAAAGAAAATATTTTATTTATTTATTGACATTTGATTACTGACAAAGATTGACTGGGTAGAAGCCCATTTTCAGCAAAGCTCCACATTATTACAGAACATTTTATGAGGAATCATTTTACAATCTTCAAAAACAAAGAAAAACATGTATACTTTAAATAATTATAACAAATTAGACATAATATAAAAACCCTGGTTAAGAATCGATACAAGTTATAGGACAATCATTCAATATTTAGAGAAGTTTTACACAGATTGTAGAAAAGTTAAAGGTAAGTTAGTATAATACAAACACTAATTGCAATATGAACTGAGGAGAAACAGGCTTATCGTATATTTAGAGAGAAAGTCAGGGAAGAGAATTTGATAGATGTTAGGAAGAAACTGAAAAAAGTGAAGAAGGGAGAGTAAGGCGGCATAAGGAACGATAAGGTACCTGTTCACATTTAGGGATATAGTTTATCCTGGTTTTCAGCAAGAACAGAGCCAGATTTTAGCTAAGAAGTCTTTCCGAGTGGTTTTCAAAGATGGTAGAGAGGGTACTGACCTGATGGAGTTCCAGGCCTTAACAACCTTGTACAAGTACAGACAATGCCCCTGTGTGCTCTTACAGGAAACTGTGCTCGATGCAGACAGCTGCATCTGAAAATACTGTGTGAATCCATTTTTGTTCCAAGTGAACTTCCCTCGCCGGTGTCCATGGTGAGGACCGAGGCTCCTTGATTACTGGCCCAGAGTAGGGACGTCACAGTTGTATCCACTATTACAGCACAGTACAAATATTGTCTTTACTACATTAATCTTACAGTAACTATTCTAAGAGTAGACATAACAGTGCCATGGCAAAATTAACAATATACACAGATCACAAGTTTAAGTATAATGTTAATCCTTTCATAAAACCAAATAGTTAATTATGAAATACAATGCTATAGTGATTTTTATACCATGCATTCAAGAAGTCTTGGCTTAAGCATGTAACCAAATGAAACCAAACCACATTCTCTCTGTTATTTATGCTGCTGCCTGATATGACATGGCAAGAAAACTGGAGGAATATCTGTCAGAACTGAAGAACTACATCTAAAAATTAAAAAGAAAAACTGAAGACATATTTGTTTCCAGAGTTTACATGTTTGGAAGCATGGAAGTATAATTCACAGAGGAAAATAGGACAAATGTAACCTCCTGGAATTATTTTGCTGCAAGGAAATTTGCCCCAAGACTGGAAACTTTGAGTAAACAAATCTGATCTATTCTTCACTCAAGCTGAAAAAAACTAAAAAGCTACACTATGCAACATTCCTGCATGTTGATGTGAAGCAGTCATAAAGGTGTTTCACTCTTATCCTACCCAGTTTGGCTTTGTTAAGGGAAGATCCTGCCTCTTAAACCTGGTCGATTTTTTTGAAACAGTCACCAAGGCCATTGACGAAGGGAAGGTGGTCCACACAGCCTACCTGGACCTCGCAAAAGCCTTCAATACAATACCCCACTCGGGCATTATAGATAAGCTCACCAGCTTAAATATAAACCCCTATGTCACTAGATGGGTTGCAAACTGGCTCAAGGACAGAACCCACATGGTTAGAATTGCTGGAGCCATGTCAGACTCCAAACCAGTTACAAGTGGTGTCCCACAAGGCTCAGTCCTAGGACCTCTCTTGTTCGGTATATATTTCTCGAAGGTACAGGCCAACACGGAAGGACTGTGGCTGACCAAGTTTGCAGATGACTGCAAACTGGGCGCCATAATCGACTCTCCAGCCGACACAAGCATCCTACAAAAGGGCCTCATAGAAACAGACAACTGGTGCCAGAGCCATGGCCTCAAGCTAAACGCCAAAAAGTGTATAGTCATCCCCTTCGGCAAAAACAAAGTGCCCACAAATTACCACATAGATGGTAATCCATTAAGTACGGAAGAAGTAATTAGGGACCTGGGGACCCAAGTCGATAGCAATCTCTCATTCGACAACCACGTGGCCAAAGTGGTTAGAAAATCATTTTATATAGCCCACCTAATCATGAAGGGATTCACATCTAGATCAGGGGAGGACATCGTGCCTCTTTACTCTTCCCTCATCAGGCCCATAATTGAGTACAATGCCCCTTTTGGGATGTACCTTACCAGACACCTGCAGCAACTGGAAAGACCCCAAAAGTACCTCAGCAGGAGGATCAAAGGGCTCAAACAGATGCCATATGCCGACCAGTTAAAGAAACTCCAGCTCTACTCAGTGGCATACAGCCTGCTCAGAGGCGATCTGTGCCTGACGTACAAAGCCATGTCCAACCCAGAATTAATGGACATGCTGCACCTCAGAAAATCCAAATCCCATCGAGCTACGTGCTCGAGAGACTTGAACCTCAGCACTGAAATAAATTGGACATGCTGGAGGGACAGATTCATAACCCAGAGGCTCCCTTCACTCTGGAATAAAATCCCAGTCCAAGTTAGGCAGAGTCCCTCATTGACTCTCTTCAAGAGGAATCTTGATGAGTGGATGGGAGATCGTAGATTTACTCCGGGTATCACTTCTGTGTCACTGTTAGACAGATGCACAGTATACTAACCTCGAAAAAGGGCATAGCAAAATTCATTTTAAAATGGGTGGCGAAAGCCAAACACACTCTGGCTAGGCTTGTAAATGCCCTAGGGCAGATAGCCTAGTATGAACCTACGAACCTATTTAACCTGAAGAGGAGAAAGACAAAACAGCAGCCAGTTTACAGAGAATTTTCAATTTAACTGACTTTTTTTTTAATTTACGCAACTGTTACCTGGTCTTTTTCGGCCTTAATCCAGGCCATAAGTGCAACGGTAAATTCAATAAATGTGGAAACTTCAGAGCACCAATCAACCAGACTATTTTTATGAGGTGGGAGGAAAATAAAATGGAAGTAACTGGAGAAAACCTACATAGACATACAAAAACATGCAAACTTCAGACAGACAGTAACCAGAAATGGACATTGCAGTCTTCTGTTGTCAAAAAGAGATCCTAACCTCTAAACCTTTGTGCTGCCAAGTTCATGGATTATTGTCAACCTAGGAAAATCCTTTCCTCTATTAGACATTTGCTCTTTACAAGAACAGACTGTCGTATGGATGCTTATGTAACAGAGCTACAACTCTGTGCCTCAGACTATAAATTTGATGAGATGCATGATTCTTTAGTAAGAGACAACATAAACTGTATAAGAAATGATAAAGAAAGTTGCCAGCTCCATGACATACAGGGAAAGCCTCATCTGCGGTGCAGGCAACACAAGTTCAGGTAGCAGCACAGACATGAGAAGAAGCTGGTAGGGGAGGATGGGAGTGAGGGGGGGGTTGTTGTCAGCTTGTCAATTCTGCAGGGAGATGGCTCTGCCTCACTGTACGGATGGCACACAACAAAAGCATTAGGTATTATTTACTGTAGTTCAAATTTGCCATGCCAGGTTGTCAGTGCGTGTTTGCACCAGCCAGGTAAGGGCAAGGGGAATTCACAGTGCGAGGCATGCTTCTCCTCAGCACACACAATGGAAAAGCTGCACAGGAGGAGGTGGTCACTCCCATTGAGAAAGGCTGGACAACCCCCCCTTTCCTGCTCCCTACCACCTGATTCTCACTGGGGAAGAAAGGATCGATTGTGATTCCCAGACAGGAACTAATAGATCTCTCACCTAACCGAGGAATGTTCAATTCCTGTCCAACTGGACCAAATGGGTTGACTGGTTGTGCATAAAACAATATACCAGTCAAACAGGAAAATGAGAAATAAAGTCAAGGTGTGTTGCAGAAGTAATGGACATGAGAAACAGCAAAGTGAAAATCCAAAACAGAGATTAGAGAAAAGAATGTGCAATTTTAATTCATGCTTCATACAATACCTGTGGCTAACAACGAGAGTAAAATTTGCACTGTATTTTATTAATCCTGCAATGTTTTTTTAGTAGAAAGGGATATTTCTCTAAATTGTATAAATGGAAAAACTAATATGGTCAAAATAATTTGAGTGTTGAACAGAAGCATGAAAATGAAGCGTCAGTACTGTAAAACTGAAAACACGATGTAGTGAAGTCTGAAATACATCTGTGATAGTACGACAATAATACAAGTCTGTCTGTTAGGAAAGATTATTGAGAATTACTGGATATGATGTATAGTTTACACTAGACAAAGGTGTATATGTAATATTTTTGACTCAAAATACCGTACATCACCAATATCAAACTGGATTGAAGAGTGAGCTGTGAAGACATTGTTAGTCTATCCTGGTCACCAGATCACAGCAATGGGTCAAATACTTCTAATATTTTAACATGAAAAAGAATACATTAATTTTTTCAAATCACAAGAGCCACTGAAGTTAATTTTCCTTTTGGGTCATGTGGTTTGTGAGACGCTAGGGATGCTAATTGTAAGAACTGATAGGTCTGTAGAAAACTGGAATTAACTGGCAGATACTGGAATGAAATTAGAATGAATGTCTTTAACTGGAAGATACTAGAATTAATGTATCTGTTAATTACCCAAAACTGTGCTGAACAGATGCCAGTCTCTCCTTTATGTGCCAAATCTTCTTATACCTTTCAGAATAAAAGTATGCATACACTGTAGTTTGGTTAAGAATGTTTTATTATGTACAGTGAAGATGGATGTCAACAATATTTGAATCAAATATTAATGTCCATAGCTTCTGCACTCGTTGTTGTTGTTGTTGTTCTGTCTTTTGGCTTTTCCCGGTTAGGGGTCGCCACAGCGGAACTCCGGTCTGCTAATGATTGGCAGTAGATTTTTATGAGCAGAGTTGCCGGCCCTGACGCAAAACCTTCAACGAAGGCACGCCCATTCATGCATGTCTCCACACAGAAGACACTCTAGCTGAGAATCGAACAGGACAATGTCTTACTGTGAGGCGACAACGCTTATACTGCCATAAATTCTGTACTCAGAATGTCAGATCATACTGTCTCCAATAACAGTGCTGAAAATTATATCCGTAGCTTAGGTTTTGCATTCATATTCCTCTCCTCCTGAATAACAGAATTAATACTCTGAAATGCTGGATATTTGACCAGACGTCTGCACTCACTCAAGTATCTGTATCAAATTATTGAGGACTGCACTGCAATGACTTTTTGCTTATCAGTCAAAATGAACTGTGTCTGAAACATTTCCTAATAATACCAAAACCCTGTAAATTTCTACCTGCCTATTTAACTTTGGTTCCCAAGCCTTACACCTTCCAAACAAAATCTGTTTGTTTTCAATGTACTGCACATTCTGTTAGCACTTTTTATTCTTATCGGTATTCTTGACTGAAGGTTATTTTACTGAAACTGTATGCAAAATGTAAAGGCTTGCTTTAATACGACTGCATTTCTAAACTTGTGTAAAGAGAATATTGTGTTTTTGTCTAACAAACTATGTTTAAATGATCCTTGATGTTATACTAATATTGAATTCAGCATGCAAACACACATACTGTATATGCATGCAGGCATATTTACACATTCATAGATACATCTTATACTCTGTGCAGTGCCACGGTAATGATACCTGGCATAACGATGCTGATTCATTTGCAGGATTAGGACATTTGCTAGGAGAATATCATACACAAATAAAACTATGATGCTGTGGTAGTGATATTTGTTCCCAGATAAGTATTAGTGGCTCAGGATAACAGGAAATAAAATGGATGGAAAGCTTAGACATCATTACAAATCAGACTGAGTCAGTACAAAGGACAAAATGCATAGTCACTGTTGTAATGAAAGATGAGGTTTGCATTTAGATTAATCTACAAGGCTGAAATAAGTGATTCAAATAGATAATTACCCATTTTCTTACAATTTATGAAGTGATCTCAATAATGTAAAATGTCAGGTTCTTCCTAATCTTATATGCAAACTAATGCTTGTAGTAGCAGTAGATAGAGCTAGATAAAACAGACTCCAAAGTATGTACGTTTGTTATGCAACTAGAAAGGAACAGATTTCTTAGACTACAGTTTGTTGTTTCATCAGCATCAGAAGTATTCCAAAGATCTGTCCTTCAAAGAAGTAACAGAATAATTGGAAGGTGTTGTAATTTATTTTTTACAAACATAATTTATGATCTATTACTGTGTACTCAGACTAAAGAACAGCAAGACAAGACTCAGATACACTTGCTAAATAGTATAATTTCATGCTAAATAAGAGGAAACACAAAATAAAAATGACATGTTGGAAAACAGATCAGATGTCAGAGGGTCTGAAACTTGATGCAAGGATGCAAAAAAAAAAAAAAAAAAAGTCATGTGAATGCCAAGGGCAGAAGATATGATGGCATTACATGGGTTTGCATTGATGAAGTTATCTTGAAAAGGGTGTATCTAATATGACTGAGACTGCTAAGTCTCTGTGAAGACTGACCGAACAGGGTATAAACTGGAAATGAAGCTATGGGTAGGAAACAAGTTTTGAAACGCTCAAGAAACTATATAAAGACATTCAGATGTTACAACTCTGTGAAGGCACTAACCCAGTTCTTCTGTAAATAAATTATACATGTGTCTACAAGAGAACAGTACAGATGTTTGTGGATTAAAAGCAATTACAGATTCATGAAAGAGGTATGCTGAAATAAAAAAAATAAGCTGTTAGCACAAATTTGTGTTTTTTTTCCCCAAGAAACAGAATTTTAGCATTCAGAATTCAGGAATACATATTCACACATATTAGTCAATGATTGGACATGTGATCACAGTCATCAGCACGTAATGTGAAATGAGGATGTCAATGGCTGAATGCCAGACATTCTAACGTAGCAACCCTGAAACTGTGGCATTTACTCCAGCTTTCTTCTAGCTCAATTTCTTTAAAAAAAATCACCTACCTATACCCAAACAAAGATTTATGTACACCTTGCCTGATATAAATCATGCTAGCATTACAACTTTTGTTTTAAGGTTTTCTATGTGAATGTAGTCACAATGTCACTAAGCAACAGATCAGAAAAAGGAAGACAAGCACAGAATACAGGAGTGTTCACGCACTTGTATTACAAAGGTGTGCTGAGCATCTAACACAAATTTTCAATGTGTATTGCAAGAAACCTGCATTAACAGCATTTTTATTTATCATGTTTGCTTTTTTTATATTAACCAGTAACTTAACAGTTCACCACCAGAACCAGTGAAGCCTGGTAGGACAAGTAAGTGTAAAAACTGCACATGATTTTTAATTAATAGAAGTAGGAACTTAAAGTGAAATATGGTCTAGTCAAGTAACCACATACAGATATTACCAGTAAGGTATACACACATGAAGAGTTGTTAGAAGAGCTAGAAAATTTGAGGGTAATTCTACCATAACCAGCGAAAGAAGAAAAAGTATGAAAATGCCAGAAGAGTACTGATAGTAACTTACAAATGTGATTACTTAAAGACATTGTAATGAAAGGACGATCTGAGACAAAATCTTTAGTAAGGAAGAGAGTCTTATTTTTCGTTCAGTGAGGAAATAAGCTGTGTTCAGGGCTTATTATTCAAATCTGACAAAATAATAGCTCCAAATCAACTGAGAAGACAAAAGCTTGAAAGGATAACGCATATCCGGAAACAGCACAGAGCAAGAAACAGCAAATGACATAATATAGTAGTGAGGAATATCTATTCAAATATAAGAACAATCCAAAGGAGGACATCCTAGCATACGCAATGACAGAGTGTCCACACAGTCAACTGAGTAATGGTTTGTTTCACTTCAAAAAGTCATGTCACTCATTTATGTGCATTATAACTCTATTTCTCTGAAATAATAAAACTGACCATCACTGCAAATACCTTACAAATGCTGAAAAAACCCTGTGGAATTCTTCACATTTATTTTTGCTTTTAGGGTAATATTATTTACAACACTTACAAAGGGATCAACACAAGGAGCCAATATATCAACAGCTAAACTTAATAATTGTAACAAATGAGGAAAGTACTGAATCTCAGAAACAAACCGTGATAAAGAAAAGGATTTCTTTGGGAAAACTGGTAAAAACCGGACAAACCAACTTCATGTGGACTATGTATTTGAATCATAAAAAGCAAAATATCTCTCACTCAGTCAAAATTCTGCAGTGTATAAATTACAAGGCTGCATTATTTGACATCAGATGTGAGGCAGTGTTTAATTTTTAACCAAAGTGTTCAACATGCTCACTTTTGTTTTTATTCCTGAATTAAAGTTGTATAAATTCAGCTCCTGCTGAAAAGGTGATTCACACACTGACAACCCAGCCAACATTCAGGCAGGAATACTGTACTGCCACTATTATTCTTTTTTTTTGCCAGCCAATGCCTGTGGATTGGCACAACCCCTGCCCTTAAAGAGCCAGTCACAGTACAGCCATCATACAAGCAGTCACCAGGGAATTTTTTTCTACATCGCCCTAACATCTTCTGCATGCTGCACAAGTGCTTCAAAGGCAGCCGAGGTATGTAGCCCCATTTACTGACTCCGTGAGTGATATAGCTTCTCAAACGATCCCTCTCACCTTCAACAGGATAGAATCTGTTAGAACTTGAGTCTAGAGCAGGGTTACAATAGGAGGAGCTTCGCTCATGGCATGCCTGTCAGCCTCCCCTTGGGAAAGATTAAGAGTCATCTGTATTTACTCCGTTCCCTTCTTTCTTCTGTCACTTAAGGCCACTACTCAAACATGGGTTAGCTGTAAATTTTGGGACAAACTGTTAAACGTAGCCTAGCTTCACTGTACTAAATGAAGCTTCCTCTGAAATATAATACAACCGGAAGCCCATTGAAATGCATTGTAACTGCCACAATCACAATTCAGCTTCAAACAGTGAAAACATACCCACTGGTGAAGAAAAATTATGGTTTTGTGATTCTGGATAAGTACAGGCAGACTGACAGGATGGTCTGGGGGCACCATGATTAGTTTTAGGGCTCAGAACAGACTCTTGTTGACAGTTGGGAAAGAGAGATTAACATCTTAAAAATGTTCTTGCACCACTGGGTCAAGGATTCAATTCATCAAAATGAGGCTAGATCAAAGGCAAACACACTCTATTTTTGATTTTTATTTGGGGGGGGGTGGCAACCCCCCCCCTTCCTCCATGGCAGTGACTTAGCCCTCCCAATCTCAACAATGTATCAGCACGTGGGAAGTGGCAAAATATAAACACAGAAAGTGTTCAATTAATGAGCATTTCAGATAAGCTATCTATATATTTGAGTACATGACCATCACTCATCTGGTAGCATACCAGGAACATATTTGGGTAAGGGTATGAGCTGGCAGATGGAAATCCAAGGTAAAGGCTAACAGCCTTGCCTCCTAAAGCCTGTGGGACAGTATAGGTGCACATGAGTATACACACTTTTTAGTCCAAAAGGACTTGGACACAAGTTGTACTATATGTCTTAATCAGATGGATGGAGAAAATGCTGGAACAGTTATGGTCTGTGCAGCACATGGCAGAACTGCAGTTTCCCTGCCTTCAGTATCTGAACTTTAATACTGGTTTCTTCCAGAATGAGGTAATAGGGATGTCCGTTTTCGTCCATGAAAACAACGTGCAGTCACTGAGCAGTGAAAAGGAATGCAGGGCAGTAAGGTAAGAAGTGGAGAAGCAAATTATTATTGGTATGGGCTAAACCATGAAAAGTCAAAACATTTGTTCTGCCTGCCTAACTGCTACATGAGGGTTAGTAATGTGACAATAAGAAATAAGAAAGGAGCCTGCCAGAATCAAAATGGAAGGAGGAAGGACTGTGAGAAACAAGAGAACATTAAGAAAAATAAATAGGAGAATGTGGTTGGTGGGTTTAAAACCAAAACAGTCAGTGAGGTCATAAGGAATCTATTTACTTACTTATGTTTTTGATTGGATTAGTCTAACTAGACACTGCCTATTTTCAAGGGAGACAGAAATATGTACTCTTACTAACAAGAGGCAACGGCCAGGACACTAGGGGAAACTGTCATAACATCTTTGGCAAAAGGAATGGAGGTGGATAACATTTTGCATTCCTGAAAGTAATGTGCTTTTATAAATATGTAGAAATATATGCATATGCACACTGGGATATGTGATACCTTAGTTTTCTGCAATACAGAAATTGTTGTAATAAAGTTTAAGTTCCCCTTATGGCTCGGGTGAGAGTTGTGGGATCTTTTACCTCCACCTGCATTATAATCCACTCAAGAATACTTGCCTATTGCACAGATATTATATACCCTGAGCAGACTTCATCAAATTTTTCCTCGGGTAGATAGCAACTGTTGCAGGTGTGAGGGGAAAAGAGAGAGGTAACTTGGAACATGTTTTTGGGGAATTCAATAAGGTGGCACATTAAAAAAAGTTCTTTGAATTAACAAATAATTGTAACTAAGGTAAAGATTACTTTGAGCTTAAACCCCAAAATGAAGATAAAGACATTCTCCCCCCTGGTTACAACATACTTTGCCAGGACAGTTTAAAAAAAAAAAGGTGGTGGTGTTGCCATAGTTTACTGTAATAACCTCACTTTCTCCCATCCTAAGCGACCAGTTCCCTCTTTTACACCTGCAGAAATACTGGCAGCAAACCTTACATGTAATGACTTTATTATCATAACAGTAGTAGCCATATATATTCCACCAGGGGACAACATTCCCCTACTGGAAAATATACTTTCATATCTCTCCAAAAATATCCCTAATGAAACCATCCTTCTTGGAGACATAAACATTAATTAGCAGAAACTCAGCAATCCAAACTCTCCCCATCACATAAATCCCTATGGATTTACACAACTAATCTCTCAACCTACTCATACTAATAACTCTTGTTCTTCAAGCTTGCTGATAGACTGGATACGTGTTTCTAATTCCAGCAAATACCATAATCCAAAACACTGCCAGACTCCCTGAGTGATCATGCACCTATAAAAGTGCTCAGATATACCACCCATCTGTCTAAACCACACTGGCTTATCACCTGCCACAAACTTTCCAACTTTAACCCGGACACATTTAGAACTCTTCTCTCTAGAATTAACTGGAACTTTCTTACACAGCTCCCACTAGATGATGCAGTAAAAGCCTTCAACGTAACTTTCATTAGCATTTTAAATTGTCTAGCTCCACCCAGAAAAGTACGTATAAAAGCAAAAAATCTCACCCTGGTTATCTAAAACCATCTGTACCCTTATGAAAACCAGAGACAAGGCCAGGAAAACATGGGTACATTCCAAACTTCCAGGTGACTTGCAAAAATACAAAGAACTTAGAAATCTAACAAAAAAACTCATCAACAAAGACAAAAAAGATTTCTATTATAATCCCCAAACAACATTAAAATCTGATCCACATTAATTCTGGAATGCTATAAACCAGATACTACATCCTGGTAACCCGACCTCACCAAATCCATGTCCTGACATGTCACCTGATGAGACTGCCAACACATTTAACACCTATTTTATTGAATCTATTTCCAAACTATTTAACCCCAAGCCCTCAAAGAACAACACTTCTAACCTCACTGAACACCCCCCCCCAGCTGCTAACGCTGAAAACTGCTTCTCTTTCAAACCTGTTCCCACTAACTACATCAAAACTCTACTCTCTAAGCTCAAACCATGCTATTTATCTGCAGACAACATCCCTTCATATTTTCTCCAAACTGCTGCACACTCCCTTGCCATGCCTGTATCTATCCTAATAAACTGTAAAAATAATTCCACAGAAATATCTAATTTCAGACCTATCGCTATCCTCTCCCCTCTCTAAATTCCTCGAGAAATGCATACACAAGCAAGTTGTGTATTATGTCATACAGGGAAAACTGCTCACTCCTACACAGCATGGTTTCTGTCCCAAGCATAGTACTACCACAGCTTTACTATCCTTCCTCAACACTATTTCTCTATCCAAAGACAATCATAAACTCATATCTTACCTATTCCTTGACCTATCAAAGGCTTTTGGCACTCACTCTCATTCTCTGCTATTTAAACTTACAGACCGTAACTTCTCCCCTGGTACAGTGGCATGGTTCTCTAGCTATCTCACTGATAGGCAGCAGTCAGTGAGCTGGGACTCAATACCATCTACCCCCCTTCCACTAAGAACGGGTGTCCCCCGAGGATCCATTTTTGGACCTCTACTTTTTAATATCTTCACTAACTCACTTTACTCCTCTTGTCCTCAGTCAATCATTGTCCAATATACAGATGACTACAGTCATCACTATTGCTAACTCACCCTCTAAACTTCCAACAACTACCCAGACATCCTTTAACTCAGTAGAGACATGGCTCACAAATAACCAGCTCATCCTCAACCCTAAAAAAAACAAAACAAAATTGCTACTCTTTCTTCCTAAATCTGTTAACCACGTCAAGTCTTCCTCCGCCAGAACGTCCCTACATAATACCCCTATAGAAGTCGAATTTAGCACAAAACTACTTGGCATTACCATTGATGATCAACTCAAATGTGATCTACACATAAACAATTGCATCAGAAAAAAAACCCACCACAAGCTAGGACAAATTCCTCACCACTGAAGCTGGGGTTACTCTTTCTCATGCCTCCCTTCTACCCTGCTTAACTTACTGTTCCCAAAATACTCCCAAATCTGAACTCCTCCCTACTCACCAAACTAGAATCAACCTATCACAAGATATCCAGATTTGCAGCTCAGCAAACATATACATCTCATCACTGTCTCTCCCTAAATTACCTGAAGTGGCTCGAACTACCACACCTGATTCTCCAATCTTAGCTCCAAATGACACACTCCATTCTATATCAGCCAGCTTTCTGCCCAGCTCTATCATCCCTCATCTCCCTCTATTCCTTTATCAGACATCTCCGAAGTGCAAACCGAGAACTATTAACTGTTTACAAACCTAAATCTAAGACAGGGCGAAACTTATACAGCTACCTCCCTTCTACTGCATGGAACAAACTCCCACTAGAAATAAGGAACCTTACACACCCCAAACAATTTAAGTTAGCCACCAAAGACTACTTCAAAAAACACTGGGCCTGCCACTGGTCGCACCCTCCCTGACCAAAACCAACCAACACAGCCCTGTTTTACTACTGCATCCCATGCCTTCTATGTAACTTCCAAAATGTTTCCTATAATCTGCTTATTTAGCTTTAAATTAGCAAACTTTTATAAACTACTACATTTTCTGCTTCTTATGCTTTAATTGTTATCAAGCTTTTGTTTATAGTATTGTATAACTTGGCAACTACTGCATGAGATTTGTAACTTATTGAATATTGTTATAGTAATCTTGTATGTTTGGAGCGTTTCTCCCTGGGCCTCCACTGAAAACGGGCTTTAGCTCAGTCGGACACTCCCAGTCAACAAATGTAAAATAAATAAATAATAAAATAAGCATATTAGGGCCTTGCTAAGATCAATGCTATTGGCTGCCAAAAAAGGCAATTATTAGAAAATGTCTATCAAATCTAAACCTACCACAGACAAACTACTATATTCTGTGAGGGAAAAAGTTTAGAGAGAAGATACTTAGAAAAGAGAAATGAGAAGTTTACATGGAAATATACGGAATGCAGATTATTGTTCAGGAAGAGGAGTGAGGTTCAAGGGAAGGCAGGATTTCAGCAATTTGTATAATGCTGGAGTGAATGAGTATTGTTAAAGAAAACATATATGTATAACGCATGCTAACAGGTAACCTGTGTCTGGCATACGAGGCATCCTCCGACTACACTTTAGCAAGTCAAATGGTATCAGACATACTAGGTCTAAGAATCTAAACCTCTTCTGCATAAATACCACAACAGTTTGGAGGAACAGGTATATTTCGCAGAAGATGCTGCTGCTGTGGAAAAGATGCTCCATCCACATAAAACAAAGTTCATCCCTGTCCATTTTCAAGCACAACTTAGATTTATGGATGACAAACAGAAAATTTACCCCTGGACTGCCCCCTGTACAACTAATGGATAGAGACAGCTTCTAAATGCTTTATCCCATACATGGGTCCCCTCAAATTATATATGGTGTGATCCCAGTTATTCTCATCAGGGGTAATATAAAATTATCAACCATGAGATGGATAAGGCTAATCTCTAATGCGATAGGTTAATTTGAACATGATGACCTGCAAGGGCAGCTAGCCTAGTAGTTACTTATGAACCGATGAATCTCATGAACATGTATACAATGGATTGTTTTCTTTTATATAACTGTATGTGTGCCGCAAAACTGTTTAAATGTTTTGAATTTAAGAAAGGTATTCATGAAATTTAAAAAAAACATCTACACCTCAATTTAGTGTCTCGTCCAATTTCCTCATCTCAGAAAAAATGTGAGTAAAAGGAAGATTTTATTTGAGGTACTGACAAAGTACACAGGCTGCTGCAATTGGGATAATGTATTACCTCTGAGTTTTGGGGGAGGGACATTTTTTACTTTTGTGAACTGATGTATCATTTAATTAATTTATAGCACACCATTTCTGCAATTTAAAGGAAAAGATGTTTCCTATTATTTGAGCTACTGATGCAACCATACCTGGCACACCACACGGATGTCCCAATATGCTGGGGAAAAGGCACTAAATTCTTTTTAAAACTTCTTAGTATCATTTTTCTGTTGGTAAGCAAGGGGGTTATTTATTTCTTATAATATTTATACAATATGAACTCTTGCAATAAATATTTCAAGGATTGGACTGCTTTCTGTATTTCAGGTATTGTGATTAGTGAACTTCAGATGTGTTAGCATCCCAAAGTAGGAAATGTAATAATGTGCAAGGATTATCTGATTTCTGACAGCATGTCAAGGCCTCGCTGCTTAAAAGATGAGGCAGTTTTTTAATTGCAGACGACATAAGCCACACACACACACACACACATATATATATATATATATATACATACACACACACACACACACACACATATATATATATATATATTGCTAAAAAATCCAACCCAGTGATGGTAATGCAGTCAAATAAAGTATTCCAAAGTACGACCTGGAACAGCAGGTTGCCTTGATGCCGCCATGAAATTTGCGTTTATTATCAGACTCACTCACTCCTTTTCATTTAAGCAGGGCCAGATATGACCTTTTCTAACTATGCAGTGATGTCGTCATATCTGGCCCTGCTTAAATGAAAAGGAGTGAGTGAGTCTGATAATAAACGCAAATTTCATGGCGGCATCAAGGCAACCTGCTGTTCCAGGTCGTACTTTGGAATACTTTATTTGACTGCATTACCATCACTGGGTTGGATTTTTTAGCAACATATTTTTCTGTTTTCGTTTCTGTGTCGGGTGTTGTTGGATATATATATATATATATATATATATATATATATATATATATATATATACAGGTATATAAACTGCCCTGAATTCAGGGGCTGCCTCTTCAGCAGAACATGAAGCACAGTTTTGCTTTGAACTGTAAGATCAAAGCATTTGAGAGTGCATAACTTGGATATTGTAGTTCAAAGTGAAGTGTTGCTGTCTATGTCACCGCCACTGATTCTCAGAGTATTTTAGAGTAAACTCCAGCAATAGGACTAGAAGACAGATCACAGCTTCTGATGCCTAACAGAGTGAGACAGACACCATAAAGAATGAACTAACAATTAGCCTAACCAAAAAAACAAAGATAAAACATACACAACTGTACTCATTAAAAAGGCACCATATAATCAGGAATCATATCCTTCAACTGCCCAGAATTCTGCAGATTGTCCAGATTTTTATCTCATAATTTTAGTCAGTTCTGCATAAAATATTTGGTTTCTTGGCAAATCATTGAGGACTGGAGTCACTAAATAATGAGAGGATTTGAGTTTCAGACTTCATATCCTTCAGAAAATGCATGCTAATGCAAAACCTGTTATACTAGCAACTGTATTAAGTTTATAAGAGCACTGTTTATAACATGTCCCTAATTTTTTTGCCTTTGCCTTCCCATTATTTGGTGATAAAGAAAGACACAAAGAAGATAAACACTGCTAGTGAATAGAGAAGGCCATCTGACTGTAATAACGGTGTTCCAGGCCTGACTAGATGATTTAGGGCTGGACGTTTGGCTGCCTCTAGACAGAGGTTACTTTTCTGAAAGTTAAATGAAAAAAACAATGAAGTTATTAGTAACAGGTGTAAAAAATTTCAGCCTTTATTTCAGTGTGGTTATACTGTTAAGAGTAAGTTGAAAACAATTTCTTTTTTTGAAATCATTAATACTGAGATGGAAAGCATCAAAACAATTTTAATTTTAATTGGAAATAATTAGTGACAATGCTGATTTGACCAAAGTGGTAAAAACTATCCTAACATTTCAGTATAAAAATTTGAGTAACTTAAAAAGTTATTATAGAGGATATGATGTTACTATATGTTCTACTACAGATGGGCCTTATGGTACCTGCTGTTAAGCCTGTAAGCAATGTAGGTACTTATTAAATAGTCAGGGTGTTTTTCTTACACATGTAGCCTGATAAATAGTATTAGTGTCTGTGCATTTTATCCTTTTTAATGGCTTTTTTATTCTAATTGTTTTTAGTTATAATGCTCTCTTCCATATCACACTGTTGATTTTGCTGACATTAAGCAGATGCTGCAGACTTGTAAGATTGTGTACACAATGCATAATGCTAACACGTATTTACATGGTTATCAGGTAAAGGTAACACATATCACATGATTCTGATACAAAATCAGGTAAAGTTAACATGTATTACATGGTTCTGATACAAAATCAGGTATAATTAACACGTCTGATGCACCCTTTTCAAGAAGGTTTTGCAAGAATATCACTCCAAACTATGGCTCTGTACATGTTCAGATAAATCTTCCAGCATTACATGAAACTAGAAACGTCTTCTAACAACTTTAACACTGAAATATCTATCTCACTTAATCTCACTATTTTCACTTAATTTAACTCTTCTATCTCTCAGTTTTATGCATCCTCAGCTGCAAGATAAAATTTAAAGAAAAGAAAGCCTAATTCTAACTGTATATCAACATGTATATATTGTGCCTGGATATAAATCATTGTTATTTTTCTATTTTGTATAATGTTGCTTACTAGTAACTTGAATCTGGTAATAGTCATTATGTAACTTTATCTCATCAATGTTTATGTAATATGTGGTGCTTTTCTCCTCGGGCCTCCACTGAAAATGCGCACTCCTAGGCCCAGTGGACTATCCCGGAAAACAAATGTAAATAAATAAATAGTGTGTGACACTCATAAGTGCAAGTCCAGTAATTCTAAAAACAAAGCATGACTTCAGACAAATTACAGTAAATCCAGAAACTTTGACCCCTTTTAAAGTTTCTGCAGTGGGACTGCGCTCCCTGCATCCTTCAACATGATAGGCTGATATACACACACACACACACACACACAGACACACACACACACACACACACACCTACAAGTTATATGAACTAACTCTCAGTTGGCTGTGCCTTGGAGTACAGTCTGTACTGTACAGCAGGGAGACTACCCTAAAGTATCACAACCTTGGATCTCAGGCATCGTGTATATCACCTGTTTTGCATTTAGAGTTCTTGCTTTTTCAAGGACAACAATTATGGACCTTGGAATATTAATAGGTACCCAAATTACATAAGTGACATTGTGCTTGCCTACAGGAAACACGGCATAAGAGTTATATAACTAAACCTCCTTCATCTCTTTGGTACAATGATATAGGATATCACCAAAGCCTAGTCTGTTGACTCATTTTGTGAGTCACTGGAAGACATGATCTCATTGAGCTACAAAGGAAAAAAGAACAAGTAAATCAGGGGTCTGAAGGGAAAAATGAATAAGGATATCAGGGGTCTGAAGGGAAAAAGAACAAGGAAATCAGGGGTCTGAAGGGAAAAAGAACAAGGAAATCAGGGGTCTGAAGGGAAAAAAGAACAAGGAAATCAGGGGTCTGAAGGGAAAAATGAACAAGGATATCAGTGGTCTGAAGGGAAAAATGAACAAGGATATCAGGGGTCTGAAGGGAAAAATGAATAAGGATATCAGGGGTCTGAAGGGAAAAAAGAACAAGGAAATCAGGGGTCTGAAGGGAAAAATGAACAAGGATATCAGGGGTCTGAAGGGAAAAAAGAATAAGGAAATCAGGTGTCTGAAGGGAAAAAAGAACAAGGAAATCAGGGGTCTGAAGGGAAAAATGAACAAGGAAATCAGGGGTCTGAAGGGAAAAATGAATAAGGATATCAGGGGTTTGAAGGGAAAAAAGAACAAGGATATCAGGGGTCTGAAGGGAAAAAAAGAACAAGGAAATCAGGGGACTGAAGGGAAAAATGAACAAGGAAATCAGGGGTCTGAAGGGAAAAACGAACAAGGAAATCAGGGGTCTGAAGGGAAAAATGAACAAGGAAATCAGGGGTCTGAAGGGAAAAATGAATAAGGATATCAGGGGTCTGACGGGGAAAAAAGAACAAGGAAATCAGGGGTCTGAAGGGAAAAAGAAGAAGGAAATCAGGGGTCTGAAGGGAAAAAAGAACAAGGAAATCAGGGGTCTGAAGGGAAAAAGAACAAGGAAATCAGGGGTCTGAAGGGAAAAAGAACAAGGAAATCAGGGGTCTGAAGGGAAAAATGAACAAGGAAATCAGGGGTCTGAAGGGAAAAATGAATAAGGATATCAGGGGTCTGATGGGGAAAAAGAACAAGGAAATCAGGGGTCTGAAGGGAAAAATGAATAAGGAAATCAGGGGTCTGAAAGGAAAAAAGAACAAGGAAATCAGGGGTCTGAAGGGAAAAATGAACAAAGAAATCAGGGGTCTGAAGGGAAAAATGAATAAGAATATCAGGGGTCTGACGGAAAAAAGAACAAGGAAATCAGGGGTCTGAAGGGGAAAAATGAACAAGGAAATCAGGGGTCTGAAATGAAAAAAGAACAAGGAAATCAGGGGTCTGTAGGGAAAAAGAACAAGGAAATCAGGGGTCTGAAGGGAAAAATGAACAAGGAAATCAGGGGTCTGAAGGGAAAAATGAATAAGAATATCAGGGGTCTGACGGGAAAAAAGAACAAGGAAATCAGGGGTCTGAAGGGGAAAAATGAACAAGGAAATCAGGGGTCTGTAGGGAAAAATAACAAGGAAATCAGGGGTCTGAAATGAAAAAAGAACAAGGAAATCAGGGGTCTGTAGGGAAAAAGAACAAGGAAATCAGGGGTCTGAAGGGAAAAAAGAACAAGGATATCAGGGGTCTGAAGGGAAAAATAAACAAGGATATCAAGGGTCTGAAGGGAAAAATGAACAAGGATATCAGGGGTCTGAAGGGAAAAAGAACAAGGAAATCAGGGGTCTGAAGGGAAAAAAGAACAAGGAAATCAGGGGTCTGAAGGGAAAAAGAACAAGGAAATCAGGGGTCTGAAGGGAAAAATGAACAAGGAAATCAGGGGTCTGAAGGGAAAAATGAATAAGGATATCAGGGGTCTGAACGGAAAAAAGAACAAGGAAATCAGGGGTCTGAAGGGAAAAATGAATAAGGAAATCAGGGGTCTGAAGGGAAAAAAGAACAAGGAAATCAGGGGTCTGAAGGGAAAAAAGAACAAGGAAATCAGGGGTCTGAAGGGAAAAATGAACAAGGAAATCAGGGGTCTGACGGGAAAAAAGAACAAGGAAATCAGGGGTCTGAAGGGGAAAAATGAACAAGGAAATCAGGGGTCTGTAGGGAAAAAGAACAAGGAAATCAGGGGTCTGAAATGAAAAAAGAACAAGGAAATCAGGGGTCTGTAGGGAAAAAGAACAAGGAAATCAGGGGTCTGAAGGGAAAAAAGAACAAGGATATCAGGGGTCTGAAGGGAAAAATAAACAAGGATATCAGGGGTCTGAAGGGAAAAATGAACAAGGATATCAGGGGTCTGAAGGGAAAAAGAACAAGGAAATCAGGGGTCTGAAGGGAAAAAAGAACAAGGAAATCAGGGGTCTGAAGGGAAAAAGAACAAGGAAATCAGGGGTCTGAAGGGAAAAATTAACAAGGAAATCAGGGGTCTGAAGGGAAAAAGAACAAGGAAATCAGGGGTCTGAAGGGAAAAATGAACAAGGAAATCAGGGGTCTGAAGGGAAAAATGAATAAGGATATCAGGGGTCTGACGGGAAAAAAGAACAAAGAAATCAGGGGTCTGAAGGGAAAAATGAATAAGGAAATCAGGGGTCTGAAGGGAAAAAAGAACAAAGAAATCAGTGGTCTGAAGGGAAAAATGAATAAGGATATCAGGGGTCTGACGGGAAAAAAGAACAAGGAAATCAGGGGTCTGAAGGGAAAAATGAACAAGGAAATCAGGGGTCTGTAGGGAAAAAGAACAAGGAAATCAGGGGTCTGAAATGAAAAAAGAACAAGGAAATCAGGGGTCTGTAGGGAAAAAGAACAAGGAAATCAGGGGTCTGAAGGGAAAAAAGAACAAGGATATCAGGAGTCTGAAGGGAAAAATAAACAAGGATATCAGGGGTCTGAAGGGAAAAATGAACAAGGATATCAGGGGTCTGAAGGGAAAAAGAACAAGGAAATCAGGGGTCTGAAGGGAAAAATGAACAAGGAAATCAGGGGTCTGTAGGGAAAAAGAACAAGGAAATCAGGGGTCTGAAGGGAAAAATGAACAAGGATATCAGGGGTCTGAAGGGAAAAATGAACAAGGAAATCAGGGGTCTGAAGGGAAAAAGAACAAGGAAATCGGGGGTCTGTAGGGAAAAAGAACAAGGAAATCAGGGGTCTGAAGGGAAAAACAACAAGGATATCAGGGGTCTGAAGGGAAAAATGAACAAGGATATCAGGGATCTGAAGGGAAAAATGAACAAGGATATCAGGGGTCTGAAGGGAAAAATCAACAAGGATATCAGGGGTCTGAAGGGAAAAAGGAACAAGGATATCAGGGGTCTGTAGCCAGGGGTCAGTTGAAAGGAGAAAAAAAAAGTGGTAAAGAAATATTATGGAAAGAAGCAAACTATTCAGAGCCAAACTGCAGTCATCTAAAAATAAACAATAACTTAAAGGCTCATTTATACTAATGCAATTTGAGAAAGCTAAGGAAATAGGATATATTCTTTAAAGAGCTTGCCTTTTAATGATCATTCCACTCTCACCCCCCCCCCTTTAAATAAACGAAGGCTGGAAGTAGAATTCATTTCATAGCAGCCCACTAATGTTAAAGGAAGAAAGGAAGGTAGTACTTATTAGTAAACTATCCACAGCAAGTAAACACTACAATGAATATATACCCTTCATATAAGCAGTTCTGATTACTACTGAATTATATGAAATAACACATACCAACCAGTAGTGCTGCCTAAGCCACAGGAAAGAAGTTGATATTAGAGTTCCCTGCTGAGAAAACCAGAGATCAGGAGGTCCCTTAGTGACCCGGTGACATTGAAACTAGTCATGGACAGGCAGATCATCTGTGGCGCTGGATGGTGAAGACGCCCCACAGATGTGCACATCTTGGGTCATGAGTGGTAGGCTAAAAAGATGAAACCACACTGTACCTTTGGTACAAGCCACCATTCTTTCCCTGCAGTATGCTGAACACCCTGGAAGTAATGAGAGTGCTCTTGACTGGTGTCTCATCACCCCTGGAAACCCTGTGGGGGGGGGAAGGGGGTTTTAACTGTCTTACAATGCAGTATGATAACAAGAAGTAAACCTAGAGTTACACTTAATTCCTAGCCACTAGTGTAGCTAGGGCAGGGTGGGTGGGGCAACTGCTCAAGGTTCAAAGTGCTGGGTGGGCACTATCCACCGATCTAGATCTCTCTTTAATGTAAAACTGGTATTGCATTTGTAGTCAAACATGAGTGCTGTAAGAGCTCTGTGTGTGGTCTATTTAAAAAAAAAAAAAAAACTTCTCTTCCTTTTTTTTTTTTTTTTTTTTTGTTTTAAAGTAAAACCTGAGTGCTATAGCACTCCATGCAGGCATGGTATAAACTACAGCAACTGTTGGTTACATTTGCAGCAAGCAGTTTGCTAGGGTTTAAAAGAAGAGATCTTTTTTCCCCATAAAAATTGTGGAAGAGGTCGGGGGCAGAGCACAGATATGGGAACTGAATGTCTGGCAGGGGCCTTTTTTTTAAATTTGCTTACTGGCTCTTCAAAAGAACTGTGGGGTGGATCTAACTGTAATAAACCAAGAGCTTTTTTGCACTTGAAGAGCTGAGGGGGTAGGGAGGTGGTTCATACCACCAACACAGGGCGCCTGCAGAGTGAGCTAAACTGCTGCTCCTAGCAATATTTAGACTATGAACAACATCAAGCAAACATTGTAACACCCTAGAGATCAGTTAAAGTTAAAGTAATATAAAAACATGCTTACATTCTGGATATTAATCTCTAGTAGGTCTCCAGAACCCTTCACAGAGAACAGCAGCTACAATGGAAGAACGTTATTTATGTATTTGTTTCCTTACTGATAGGACAACTGTGCAAAGCAAATTTTCATGGGAGGTCAAGTGAGAAAAGCTCCAAAGACTTATACATACATATGGAATATCTTTAAATTTGTGACAAACTACATAGTTGGAAGTGTTAGCAATAACTAAAAGTAGTAAAATCTAAAGTTGTGTGTACAACATTGCTCCTATAACAACTGAAGGGAGGACTATAACGCCTCCTTACCCAGACTGCGTGTGTGTGTCTGTCTATATGGAATACATTCAAAATGAACATTATGAATACTGAAACATAAATGACCGCTGGAAAATTTACAAAACAAGAACAAGTCACTCTATGCAGGGGCAAACATATATATATATATATATATATATATATATATATATATATATATATCGGTCTGCTTTGGTAGTCCAAAATTTCACTTACGCAGAATTCATATCACCGAGATGAAAAACCCGACAGCACCAGAACACCGACATCCCGGAACACCAACTTACTACTCCAGGTAAGTAAACACTTGGCCGTCCTGCTTCCTGTTTAACTTTGCCCCTTACCCCCCACTAAAGTGCGATCTCAGAGTTGGTATATTTAGTTGGGGGGGCCCAGGACCCAAATAGGTTGGTGTGGGGGGGGGCACATGGGTGGGTTTGTTTTCCTTCAGTTTATGTTTTTTTTCTTCAGGATGGCCAAGCATTTAACTTACCTAGAGTGGTAAGTCGGTGTTCCAAGACGTCAGTGTTCTGCTTTATTTATTTTTATATATATATATATATATATATATATATATATATATATATATGTACATCTGAGATTGCACCACAGTGAGTAAAGGGCAAAAACACATTTCACACTATACCATGACCTCTGGCAACAAACCATGATATTTTGAACAGACAGCAAAAAAATGCCAACATAATAAACAGCCAATGAACAGAAACCTGCTGTATATTAACTTTACTGGTGCTTCTGGTACCTCGGCCAGATAGCCTTTAAGGAATCATTTTCACACCAACATACAGCCTATATAAATACAAACAATTTGCACCTCGTGATTAAATAATTGATTAATTAAAACCAAACCATGGTTACAATAGTTGTAATAAGTACACTGTTCCCATGCAGCAAAGTGAAAACATCCATATAACTAAACAACCCCATCCCAATTAAAACGACTCTTTTCACAACAACTTTTGAACTTTTAAAAGTACACATTCATTAAATTCTACATTCATACCATTGGGTTGCAAAGTTCTATAGTTAATAATAAACCTGGTTTCTATCTGTAATAAAGTATGTGCAAAATCATTTCCCCTGTTATCATGGGGTTTGGCTAAAACACTGCAGAAAAAGTACTAATCCCTATGTGCTAAATGGAAGTGCTGAGCAACTGGGCTATCCAAATTACAGTTTCTAATATCACCCAGGTGCTCTAGAATCCTCTTTTTAACCATTCTGTTATTTTTCCCCATGTATCACTTAATAGGTGTACACCCACATCATGATATATATAACCCCACAAGAACGGCAACTGAACCAATCCAGGGTTATATATCTTTTTCCACTGATTTTGTTGCCAGATAAATTTTTAATTATTCCACAAACTTTACACTTCCCACAGGCAAAAAAAAAGCCAGTCACCTTTTCAATCATTTGTGTTTCGATATTCAGTATGTTTAATGTTATGTATAAAGATTATGTATATCTTCATCTCTTACATCAATCCCATGTTTTCAATACTGTCTTCGAGTTCTACCGAAACCAAAAACTATCAAATGATTTGCATGTATGTGACAATCCTAATCATTTTTTCTCTAAATGTCTCATGCACACCATATGAAAGTGGCTATTAGCCCCATCAGACTATCCTGCTTAAATGCAAACAAATAAATTAAAAAACTTTGCCTAATGCAAAGCAACATATTATGATGCCGTGATATACTATAAGCAGTAACATAATTCAGGAGAGTGAATGTGACAGACCTAAGGCAATTTGTACAAGGGCTGAGGAAAAAAAATCTAGCTAAATAAGGCTTGTATTTTATTCACTGGATGAGGGAAATGTACATACATACCAGACTCTAGTTTAGTCCATCCGTGGTGTAAAAGCTCATTTTTTATAACTAGTATGGCCTGAGTGTCACCTTGGATTGATGCTTCATTTATACAGCTGGGTTAGAAGTTAGCATTGTAGGAGATAGCTTTGGGCTTAATGCTAGGCCATGGTTCTCTGCAGTTCTGCTTGATACAGTGTCTAATTCTGGTATTGTTTTTTTTTTTGTATGTAACATCATCATGAAGAGTTTGAATACTGCCAACTCTTTTGGTTGCCTTTCCTACCTCTGTTTTCTCTTACATCTGTAGTTATCTCTTCTGTTAAATACAGGGATCTTTTCATGAAGATTTTTCTGGGTAGTATGGATGTTGCTGTAGGACCCTTTTGTGAGGCTCCCCATCAACAGCATCATCAACTGCCACCAACATAGGTTTGAGTGATAAATACAGAATGCCACAGACTACAGCGAGTGTTATAATGACTTGCAGTGAAGGAGAAATTGTATAAGCAGTGTTGCCCAGACGAGATCCAATGCATCTGTATATGTGTGCGTTTAGCACCCAGTGAAAGAGGAATCATATAAGCAGTGTTGCCCAGACGAGATCCCATGCATCTGCATATGGGGGGAGAGCCTTGGGAAAACCTGGATTCAGCAAGGGAGCAGAGAATCAAAAAATCTGGACAAAGCCTAAAATGATGGGGGGACAAAAAGGGACAGATTTGAAATATTGCTCTTACAAACTTAGAAGGTTGATAGAATAATAGGTTTTGCATTAGCATGAATTCTCTGAAGGATGTGGAGTCTTAAACTCAAATGTTTGTCACTATTTAATTACTTCAATCCTCAACTATTTGCCAGAAAAGTACAGATTTTAGGAGGAATACACCAAAAATACGAGGCAAAAATCTGGACATTCCGTGAAAATATGTACACTTGAGAGGTGTGAATCACATACACACACACAGCCACTTCCTCATTCATACCTGCATTCATTCACACACACAGCCACTTCCTCATTCATACCTGCTTTCATTCACACACACAGCCACTTCCTCATTCATACCTGCATTCATTCACACACACAGCCACTTCCTCATTCATACCTGCATTCACTCACACACACAGCCACTTCCTCATTCTTATCTGCATTCACTCACACATCGCTCTCACTCTCCCGATCTCACACATCCACTTTTTCATTCATTCCTGCATTCACTCACACATCGCTCTCACTCTCCCGATCTCACACATCCACTTCTTCATTCATTCCTGCATTCACTCATACTCGCAGCGAACTAATAAGCTTAACTGCAAAATAAACCACAAACTGTTTGCGGTTTATTTTGCAGCTAAGCTTATTAGTTCGTGGTGCCCCTGTGAGGAAGCCGTGGCTCTCCAGGGCACCACAACACATACTTTGGGAACCCCTGAAATATGCACTTTATGCGCACCACAGGGGTGTGGGGAGAGCCTTGGGAAAACCTGGATTCAGCAAGGGAGCCGATAATCAAAAAAGTTTGGGAACCACTGGCTTAAGCATTTATCTGCTTGGAAGACTATTGCCCTATTCAGTGAGAATCATAACTGATGAAAGTGAACATTTCAAGGTGATTTTTTTTTGCTTTCATTATAGTTAGAGGGTAGCACTTCCACCCTATCCCTGTACACTTACAAAATATTAAAAAGTTATCAACTTTCAACACACAGGCTTTTCAGTGGTTTGCCCCATTCTACTACAGGAAGGCTACTCCAATCATCTATCACTCATTTTTAGAAATAAAAAAACTTCCGTGTGTCTCCCCATGTTACTTCAAATTCTGAGCCTCATCTTTCTTCTGAAATACAGTACCAATTTGGATGCTATGGATTACTTTATACATTTCTATCACGTCCTTATCTTTCTTTTTTCCATCAAAGTGATACTTAACTAGTTAAAGAAGGCTATGTCCAAAGGGGATGAGAAATTCTATACCTGAGGCCTTGCAGAAAAAAAGCTTCAAAAAAGAAACATGACTTTATGATAAAAGTGACAAGATCTTTATTCCACGTAAAAAAATAAATACACAGCAGTGACAGACTCAGCTGCATAAAATCAGTGTCATACTAAATGGAACAAAATTATAAATAACCCAGCAATGAAAAACAAATGGCAATAATGTAAGCAAGCTCAACAGTGAATATAAGCAGTGAACTATGGTACACATTATTCTAGAAAGTTCCCTATTGAGTCTGTACCTAAAGTGAAATGAAAAGAAGTGGTAAGGAAAGCCTAGCCAAACTGATCTCAAGACACATTCACGTTAATGACTGCTTTGCAAACAATTGGTTTCCATTGCAAAGATGGAAAACAAAACGCTGTTACAGGGGGACATATCCACTCCAGACAGACAAGCCAATTGCGCAGCAAAGTAATTTTTGGAAAGACTTGATAAATCAGTGGTATTTTAGGCTAGAGTATTAAGCTTATGTGGACATTTAAGAAATACAACTAAAGAAATAAGTACAGTGGTTCTGGTCTGAATTAACAAAAGACATGACATTGGTGACATACTGTCACTATACATTATTTATGTTAATGATAAACAGCCAGATGCCACCAGTACATGAAACTCTATTTGGAAAACTCAAGTTCCTCTTCCTAGAGCTGAAACTCTCTAACATATCAGAAGACTAAGTTTCGTGTGACTTCCATGGCTGGACAGTTGTGGAGACTATGCTGACAGTTTTTATTTTATAGGAGTACTGGAGAGGCAGTGGTAACAAGTAGGCCCAGGATGCTGTCATACTTGTGGTTTAGACTTTATACAACTTAATGTACTGCATAACCTCTCATAAGCACATTGTATATATATATATATATATATATATATATATATATATATATAAAGGGTTCTCAGCATACATGCTATCAGTTATACAACAAGTGTATTCATTTCACATCAGAAGCACCTATAAAACACATATGAACTTAGCACGCAAACAACAAACTTAGGACAGCTGTGATGCAACTAAAACACCTTATATTTAACTGCTGTTTTGTTCCTAAATTAGTAAAAATACTAATTTATCATACCATTACAAATATATTTTTGCATGACCTAGTCCACACATAAGATGACATTACTTTCACACTGAATTTTTTATTGCTCTTCCTGAATTGTGCTACTCACTCCTTTTAAGAACAGATAAATCTTACTTTTCTGCAAGACCAAATTTATTTATTTATTTTTACACTTGTTAACCGGGTTAGACCGACTGGGCCCAGAGAGCCCTTTTTCAGCAGAGACATGAGGAGTAAAGCTCAAGGAAAGTAATTAAAGAAAGGAAAACCTAACAATTCAAGTTGTAAGATACTTAACAGTACAAAACAGAGAGAAATATACAACATGAATATATACAAGTCAAAAGTCTAGTATTTTGAGAATGCAGCAGCAATATGTTTGAGAAATTTGGTTAGCAGTAAGTTATGTAGAAGGAATGTAATACGAGAGAGAAAATGCTCTCTCTTGCTCTAAAATGGGTCATACCTACAACGGACCCTTCTCCGATTGTCATTTCTAAATCTGATTTTATTTCATAATATCTTTTAAAGGTCTCAATTTTTATTTAATTTGTTTTGTTAACTACCAACTGTGCTCTGTACTGAATCAAAAGTCAATTCTGTGCATTTGTCAGAGAAGCAGAGCTATATCCACCCAGACTTTTACTTCAGTGAACTTCCTGTACCCTTTTCCTAATCTCCACTACTTACAAACAATAACTATACCATAAGAACAATCCACAGTGTGTGCTTGCAAACTATAACTATACCATAAGAACAATCCACAGTGTGTGCTTACAAACTATTACTATATCATAAGAACAAGCCACAGTGTGTGCTTACAAACTATTACTATACCATAAGAACAAGCCACAGTGTGTGCTTACAAACTATTACTATACCATAACAACAAGCCACAGTGTGTGCTTACAAACTATAACTATACCATAAGAACAAGCCACAGTGTGTGCTTACAAACTATAACTATACCATAAGAACAAGCCACAGTGTGTGCTTACAAACTATAACTATACCATAAGAACAAGCCACAGTGTGTGCTTACAAACTATAACTATACCATAAGAACAAGCTACAGTGTGTGCTTACAAACTATTACTATACCATAAGAACAAGCCACAGTGTGTGCTTACAAACTATTACTATACCATAAGAACAAGCCACAGTGTGTGCTTCTCTGGTTCAGCTATAGTCTGCATTACCTTCTTTACAGAGTATGCATGTCTTCTATATGTCAATGTATTTTATGTTTCACCCCATATTTCACCAACAAATTTCTAGGTGAATTAGTAACTGTCTGAAGTGCCTACATGTGCGAGCATGTACGCTTATCTGGAGATCCTACAATGGTGGATGAAAAACAGCACTTACCAAAAAGAGTAGGGGAAGTTCCCCAGTGCCCTGGCCATATTTTCCCAAGTCAGTATAAATACTACTTCTGATCTCCCCCTGAAAAAGAGGCCATTTGGCCTAGTGGGACTAACCCGGCTAACAAAGTGTAAATGAATAAATAATTCATATGCCAGTCACTTGACATGATAGGGTCCAGTGCCACAAGAATCCCAAACAGGATAAAGCAACTGTGGAAAAACAAATTAATGAAGATAAAACCTATACAATCCATCTTTTGTATATAGCATAGTGTGCAAATAAATATAGAGTGACTCTATTAAAACAGAAGTGTCACTTTTAGACAATTTAATTTATAACATATCTCTACTATGGACAATGCTCTGATGCTCAGAATACATCCGAGTTCTTTTGGTGAGTTTCATCTCCACTGAGTGATTCCAAGTTTCTAATTCTAAATTGTTCTAGTAGATCATTTCTGTTAAGTCTGTTCACGTCATGTTTCTCTAACAATATATTCTGTGTAGTGTTATTTGTTTTAGATTTTATTCCCAGTCCGGGGATAAAAGTGGTCCAGTTTGTATCAGTCCACTTATCTGGTTGCCAAATAAAATACATGAACAAAATGGAAATAAATACTACTGTCACCATTTGATAAACTATGTGACAGACTGATTCGCAACAAGGCTGAAGACGCACTCATGTTTTAAAAAAAAGTTTTATCAGAAGAGAAATACAGATATTCAGAGTAATTTAGACATAAGAATACAAAAATCTGCACAGCAGATTAATTTACCCCTAGATTAAGAAAATCTTCGTGCCACATAAAGGGAATGTGCTTTAGTCTAAACACCTCATTGCAAGTTAGCAGTCTATGGGCTTTGAAGAAAAGATATGAAACAGCACACAGTTTTGCTTCTAAACTTTTGACTCTCAAATACCTTTGAATGCATTTGCAAAAACTACTGCCGACTCTAAACATATTGCTGAGCTTGACAGACGTCCGTGCTAAAATTACTACTTTATAAATAACTGTTTAACTACTGCTTTGGGAATTTTATTTTGCCATCACTACATTATCTAGTATTTCATTTTTTAACCAAATTTGGCCTTAATTTCCGCACAGCCATTGTGTTCACAAAAACTATTTCACTGCTGTGCATTTCTACCGTTTGATGTTTGCTGTCTGCTTGCTGAACTCTGGTGTATCAATTCATGACTTCTGTTACTTTAACTTTATTTTAATACTACATCTCTTTATGTTTGCATACTACAGATACTAATACAGCAGCGCTGTCGATTTATGTATTTGTTTCATTATTTATGGTATACATGTTGTTACTGTCTTTTCTTAAGACTGTATACATTTTATTTGTTTTGTGCACAATCATTGGATCTGGGTTGTGGCTGATAAATATAAGTAAGTCTTTAGCCCTGTTATCGACTGTAAACTAAGTGCAGGTTTGTAACCATGATAAAGCCCGCTTTTTCATACTTGTTTTGAACCAGAAGTCAACTGTTCTTTTAGTGGAGGTTCTGAATCAGAAAATGAGAAAACGGAAGTATTTGCAAACAAAATTAAATTAGACATAAGCATGGCAAGATAGTTTTGGAAGGATGTGAAGTCTGAACAGATGTCATTAATCAAAATGGTTACTTATTTTACAGATTTTCTTCTGAACACTTTATAATTGTAGCGCATGGCGCTTCTCAATTACACACCCAGATCAGTAAAAGGATAGGCCTTGTTGAAGTGCTTCTCAGAGTTAAGCCCTACTTTTGCCCTAAAGTATTAAACATGCAGTGTCCAGAACAGATGAGAACTGGGAAGCCGTTAAACACTTATTCTGGTCTTTTTTTAATCTGATTTGTTTACCAGCTTGCCAATGCTCGTCTTGATTGGCCACTCTCTCTATAGCAGCACGTACTGCGTTACGGCTTTACATTGCTTTCTTTTGTCTAATAATTGTAGCACATGGGAATAGGTAAAGCTCCATGCACTACAAACAACTATGATTGCATTTCACCGATCATAACTAGAGATGCTGTGTGTTCTTGACAAGGATGTCAATATTCACCTCTCGAGCTTTGCTTTCAAGGTGAATTTCCTGACATCTGCATTCAAATATAAAACATCCTTGTTATGGAATTTCCTGACATCTGTCTCTCAAATATAAAACATCCTTGCTATGTTTGGAGACCCAATCATAATCCTCTACCTTACGCACAGAACTTGTTACTTTGAGTAACTGCTACTGCATTTTATTAGATATTTTCCTATTTCAAAAATGATTATGTTTTAACATTTTCTGGGTACTTGCGTATTATCGCAACCAGATTTTCACGGTTGCAATAATATGCTTGCTGGCTTGAAAACAGCTGTGGGAAACACTGTAAGTTGTCACTCTTTCTATTTACTGTTCAAAAGCTAGTTTTGCTGACATTAAGGAAGAGAAGCAATCGTGGAAATCTTTACCTGTTTTGCGTGTATGACAGATGCACTCTTCAATTGGCAGGGCTGGTCTGTTACTGAAGAAAAGAGAACTTTTACTGTGAAGAAGCAATGCTGACAAGAAAAAGATGGCTTGGAAATGCTTTCTGCTGAACTCTTTATTTATTAAAGGGTAAACTATTTATGTATCACACATTTCATTCAGTAATTTTGATTCAACAATGAATCAGACTGTAACTATGAACTGTATGTTCCTAAGAAGAAATGCCTCTCAGCTGTACAATGCAATGTTCCATTGCCAGTCAGTTTTAACTCCAACCTCTTCACTAGTGTGTATTATTTGCAATGTTTGCTGTATTAATTGTAAATGTCTTGCTCAAAACTACAGCCCTTGTATAAATATAATCTTTAAGCTATTGTAACTTCGATTGCTATTGAAGCTTTTCTCCCCAGGACTCCATTGAAAACGGGTTCAAATGACCCAATGGACTATCCTGGTAAACCAACTGCAAATAAATAAATTTCATTTCATTGTCAGTAACTGACACAGCAACATTACTTTCTTTCTTCATTTTCACTGATAATCCTGCCTAAAACAATGTGTAATTTGAACCAAAACACACTAACTGACATTATCATAGCACCTGTGCTTCTATATTAACATCGGAAAGCGCACTGTATTACAAGAAAGTTAAGCTGCCCGCAAACAGCATGCGTAAACAGAAACATGACTTTCTACATTTTCAAAGATATCCCTGCCTAAAACAACCTTCAATGTGAAGGAAAACACTCTAATTGACATTATCACAGCATTAATGTTTATATTTGCACATCGGGAAGCAACCGGTAGTAATGAGAAAATTTGGTTGCAATAATACGCAAGTACCATTTTTTGTTAGACACTACTGTACTATTTTATATAAATAATTTACAAAAAGTTACCTCCAAAAATGATGCAGACATGGGATGTATTTTTACATCCTACTCTAAAGCAAGCTGCATACAACTTACTGCTAGCAGGCAATCCTATAAGCAAGCTGAAGGTCTAGGAAACCATGCTTCAATACCTTTTTAAACTGTTTTTCCATTGAAAATTTACTAGCACTGACATATGCGCAACATTTAACTCAATTTACAGCCAGCTTACTGTTTTACTTGGCTGTGAAAATGAGTAAATGCAGACCAGCAATGACATAAAACTTCTCATTTCAGCTGTACAAGTGAGAACAATTAATATGTGCCATTTTACAAACTGCTGGATGAAAGAGAGGCAGATTATGACACAGCACTAGTTTCCTTAGCCACTATGTCAATGTTCTTACCCGTCAGATCTCACACTTTCATGATGTCACTTTTTTTTTAATTATTTTGGACGTTGGCATAATGGTTAAGGAACCAAATGGGAAACACACCAAACAAGCCAAAGCAACTCAGACTAGCAGCTAATTTTCCACCAGGTATAAACGATTCCTTGACAATACTTCCAGCCCTGAAAGAAAAATCTATGAAACTTTTAAGTATTTTATCATTTTTACATGCATTACTGTGCCTGCATTTTTAAATATATATGCTGAAGGTATTTAATATATAACAGTGTTTTATTTGTAAAAAGTTAAGTTGGCTTGAATATTAACATCCTGTGTATTTAATATTGCTCATGTGAACATTTTACATGTGACTTTTTTGATAATACCATTGGCTCAAATTTATCTATTATGAAACATGTACTGGTATAAAAATGGTTCTTGAATCAGTGTGCCTTATTCTAATGAAGTCTTCTATGTGAAAGACGAAAGCGCTTAATCTTGGTGTGTTTTTACTGCAATAAATGCAGTTCATATACAGGCTTGTTTGGTGCATTTTCCATCTTCTGTTATTCACACTGGACCAGATATTTGGATAATGGTTAAGGAGTTTACCTCACAGACAGAAGGCACAGGGATGATTCTCACCTTTAAAGGAACTGACTAGGTCTAAAATGGCCCACAAGGGCAGCTAGCCTATTATTATTTATTTTAGAGTGTGTTGGTCTGGCAAAATGGTTAAGGTCTTCACCTGATAAACACAAGGTATAGAGTTTAAGTTATTGGCTAGACTTAAAACGGGCCTTCAGGGAAGTTAGCTTAGTATTCACCTTTGAACTATGAACTAATATAGTTATGCAAATCGATCAAGTACAATACTAGCCAAATGATGTTGATTATTCATACGATCTGGATGAGCTTATAGATTTCTTTTTTACTTCTTATTTAATAACCATGCTAGAACAGTGACCCATATGCACCCATTTTAGTCTTAGTCCAGCTAGGCATTACATGCTCCCAAAAAGGTTGTGGTAGTCATTTATATTTTGAATGCTGGGCAGTTTCTGGGCCTTGTACTGAAAAAAGGGATTAGTTGCTTGTCTTTTTGTGAGTGGATGAGTCAGTGGTAATGCATTCTCTGGTGCTGGCAAAGGTTACAGATTTTTTCCTCTTATAGGTTCATAGGTGAATATTAGGCTAACTGCCCTGAAGGGCCTTTTTAAGCCTAGTCAATAGCTCAAGGTCAGAATCAAACTCTGATCCTTGGGTTTATGAGGTGAAGATCTTAATCATTACACCAAACTCTTCCTAAGGTCTTAATGACAGTCCCACCATTAGCAATTCAAATGAGTGCACCTTAAGTAGTCTATAAATAAAGTAACCTAGCAAAAGCTTTGATCTTTGCTAGACTGGAAATTTCACGCACTGGCAAATTCTGTAATAAATACAGGTGGTATAATAACAGGAAATGTGTGTAACTGGCAGTGAGGCTAGAGATAACTGCAAAAAGTGCTACCGTTATCTAAATTAAATTTGAGTGAGCTCATGAATGGACCTTTCTCAGCCATGACAATTGACATAGTATAGTTTATATATATATATATATATATATATATATATATATATATATATATATATATATACATATATATATATATATATACATATATATATATATATATATATATATATATATATATATATATATATATATATATATATATATATATATATATATATATATATATATATATATATATATATATATATATATATACAAACACACACACACACACACACACACACATATTTGGCTCTCTTCAAGCTCAATCTGGATGTTTGGACGGGTAACCGGAAATTCACCTCTGGAGTTCCACCTGTGTCCCTCTTGGACAGGGGCAATAGGTGCTGATCATGGAAACAATGGTAATACTTGGCTAGGCTTGTAATGGCCTTAGTAACTTCCTATGATGCTATATATGCAAATACACACACACACACATATATATATATATATATATATATATATATATAGATATACAGACACATATATACACATACACTGTACGGATCTACTACAGATGATCGAACTTTTAAAACATCGACTTTCATATGGCCGAGACCATTTGATCAACATTTCAAAAGTTCGAACACCTGCAAAAAAAAATAAAACAAAAATTCCTATTTAAATATACCAACTCTGAGATCGCACTACAGTAAGGAAAAGGGAAATTCTCCTGTTCCGCACTGTACGGAGATCTCAGTTCAGAATGTTTGAAGTTTTAAACCTTTGATCATATGGTCTCGGCCTAATGAAAGTCGATGTTTAGATCATCTGCAGAGGACCCATAAATTATATATATATATATATATATATATATATATATATATATATATATATATATATATATATCTACTTTATAAGCTCAAAGTTTCAAAACTTCAAACTGCAAATGGTTGAGACCATAAGATCAAAGTTTTGAAACTTCAAAATTCTAATAAAAAAAAAAAACAAACATTTTTTTTTTTTACATTTTTGCAGGGGGGCAAGCCCCTCTGCATCTACCACATTGGAGCTGTGTCCTATACCTCCTACTAAATAAATATACCAACTCTGAGATAACACTACAATGAGGAAAAATGTAAATTTCCCGTTCCACGCTGTACAGAAATCTCCATTCAAAACATTCGAAGTTTCAAAACTTCGATCTTATGGTCTTGACCATTTGCAGTTCGAAGTTTTGAAACTTCGAGTTGTGAAGGGAATCCATATATATATATATGTATGTACACACACACGCATGCGCAGTGTATATACAGATAAATACATACGCGCACGTGCGCGAAATGTAAATGTATTTATTTACATTCTGTTTACCATGTTAGTGCTACTGGGAAGACTCAATCTTAAAACACCCCATAAGAAAACAGTGTAAATACAGTAAAGCAAAATAATCAAGATTAAAACATTCATTTACAGTGTACAGTACCAATTAGACTACAGTGCACATATACAGTGGTTACATAATTAACATAAAAAGTAGGGTGAAAGGCACGAGTGAGACTAGGGTATTAGTGGATAAAGAACCACAAGTGCATGACAGTTACAATGATGGAGTGGACCAAGGGACAGGATTAATTGATGGACACATATAGAGGAAGATTATTAAATCAGAAATTAGTGTTGCTGGAACTACAAGATTTTTTTTTAAAAATCAACCACCACCACTTTAGGTATGCGATAGCATTTATTGCAATGAGTTCTATATTAGGTCTTGAATGACATGAAATTACTGATGGCAACAACTTTCTGAAGTAAGAAGTGGCCAGATGCTCACCACCACCAATGGGTTTTTACTGGATGACCTTAAGAGCCTTTCAGTTTTGTATTTTAACAGAAGTGACAAGAATGCCGTGCATTTACAACTGTATGTAACTGTGTAGACGAAGGAGAAGTGGATGTAGGTTAGTTTATTAGTGTAAGATAAGCATTCGAGTTTATACATGAAGTCACAAGTGTGTGGAGATTCCAGCAGCTATGTAGCAACTTTTTTCTATTTTTCAATATGTGAATTTTAATCCATGGAATTTGATTTTGTTGAGGTCTCCCATGGCTCTCATTCCATAGAACAGATTAGGAAAGAGTACAGTGTTAGCCAGGCAATAGAACCTCTACTCTTAGAATACCATTAAAGTTCAAGAGGAATATACTCAGCACCCCATCCCCAGTTCAAAAGAATCCTCTGGCAGCAGATCAATGGCCTTCTAGATGTAAGGTATCACAGGCCTGGACTTCCATAAACTACAACTATTCCTACCACGACAAAGTGGCACATCATGAATCACAAACATCACCTTAAAAAGGAAAAATGGGAGGACGGTCAGTATAACGAAATTATACGTTCAAGGCAGCAGTGTTAATACGACAAACTCCTACTCCTGTAGTAAGTGTGCAGCTGTAAAGAGGCCTGCTATTTTGATAACTTCCCCTTCAAACTTCTTCAGCTTTAAGAAACAGCAAACGTATAACACTGTTTCACTACTAGCTGACAGCCTGTTCTGCATTTTCAGTCTGTCATCAATACTAATTTTACAGCAATCTGTTACCTTGACAGCAAGGTGAAGAGGGAGTACTGGCCGGATTTGAAAGAAATATGGAACAGTATTTATTCTTGAAATGTTTGACTTTTACTGCTATTGTAAGATATTTTTATTTTTTATTTAATTATGTCTATTTAATCAGGGTAGAGCGCTGAACACAATGGACCATTATCAGGCTCCTCCCAGAAGAAAAACACTCAACTTAAGGATACAACAACATATAAATCTGAAGAGATCAAGATGCAAATGCAAGCAAAATATATATGCATACAGATGAAAGTTAAGAAAGTATGGAATAATACATTTATAAAATTAATCCAGATGAAAAGAAAATTATATACAGAGGAGATCTGCTAAGCTAGAAATGAGTATACCTCTCAACAGTCTACAATTTCACAGAATGTTCAGATTTTTGCCTCATATTTTTGGTCTGTTCTTCATAAAATTTGTGGTTTTCTGGCAAATTACTGAGCACTAAAATCACTAAATAATGACAGACATTTGAACTTTAGACTTTATATCCTTCAGAAAATGAATGGTAATGCAAAACATAATGCAACTTTCTAAAGTTGTAAGAGCAATATTTAAAATCCGTTCCTGACTTCGATCCTTTGACCACTCATTTTTGGCTTTGTTCAAAACTCCTGGCAGCAATGAAGCTGAGGGGTATGAAAAATGAGTGCAGTAAAAGGAAAATGAAAATGTAAGAAAAATGCACTACCTCATATTCTGAAAGTTATTTAACATCTGTTCATTTGGTTTAAGCTACCTGTTTGACAAAAGTCATTTTCCATGGCTGGCTAAACTGGGATTTAAACTCACAGCAACTAATTAAATCTAATTATTCCACATTTTCACATGCATTAACTATAACAACCCTACTCTGATACAACAAGAAAGAGAGTTTTACTCAAACGTAAATATATTCGGGTCTATATTATATAGTCGAAGTTTCAAAACTTCAAACCTCACATGAGCGAACTCATATGAGCGAAGTTTGAAACATCGACTATATAATAAATAAATAATTAAAAAAACCTTACCTTACCGCTCTGAGCAGGGGGGGCAAGCCCCCCCACCCCCTTACTTAAATATACCAACTCTGAGAATGCACTTCAGTGCAGAAAGGGAAAATTTCCCATTCTGCGTGTGAAAAGCCATTGACTTTCACCTTCGACCTTTCCGACATTCAATCATATGATGTCGACCATCTATGATTCAACATCAGAATGGTTGTCATCTAATATAGACCCAATATATTCCACTATCCTTTCCTGCACTCCCAGCCCCATTTCTTTTTCTTCATACTTTTTTTTCTCCTCTTGCATAGCAGTAGTGGTGACCAATGTCAGGAATAAATGCCTCCTCTACTTCCCAAGCATTGAACATGATCCTTGTGTTTACGTGCCCACCACGTGTTTGTGTCTGTGTGACTGTCTGTGTGTCTGTGTGTGTGTGTGTGTGTGTGTGTGTGTGTGTGTGTGTGTGTGTGTGTGTGTGTGTGTGTGTGTGTGTGTGTGTGTGTGTGTGTGTGTGTGTGTGTGTGTGTGTGTGTGTGTGTGTGTGCGTGCACACGCTCATGTGTTTGGCAGTGTATGAGACAAGTCTTCTATCTGCAAGGTGTGGTTTAGGATACTAGCCCTTGAGAACCAGCAGCTGATCCCCCCTCACAAGCAGAAATGTGGCTGGCTCAACCAGCACCCTGTGCCAGTACCATCATCCAGCACCCCCCCCCCAGCTCTTCAAGTGAAGAGCCAAAAAAAAATCACTTTACTATTACAGACTTACAGACCCATGCCCCCCCAGCTAATCCACTGAAAAGCAAAAACAAAAAAATTAGAAAAAAGGATGCTCCTTCTAGCCTGATAGCCACATGTACACCACCCCCCCCCCCATGCCCAGCCAGTCAGGTCACGTTTCTGTGCCTTGTCTCTGGCCCTCCTCTGTTGCATTCAAAACTGAAAGCTGTAGTTTAAAAGTGTTTAAAAAAAGGCAGTTTGCTACAGTTTAAAAGTGTAAAAAAATAAAAACTCCATGCTCCATGTAGGCAGGCTATAAACTGTAGCTGCTGTTTGCTACATTTGTAGCAAGCAGTTTCTACAGTTTACACCCTACCTGCATGTAGTGCTACTGCATATAGTTTTTAGTTTAAAAAAAAAAAAAAGATTTGTTTTTATTTTTCAAACTGTAGCAAACTGCTTGCTACAATGTAGCATGCAGTTCAGTACTAAAGGTTTGACCACAGACAGAGTACGACAGTGCTCAGGTTTGACCACAAATGTAATACCAGCATTACAGATGGGGATCAGCTGATCTCACCCACCAACACTTAGTGCCCAGGGTAGCTGCCCCTCTTACCCTGCCATAGCTACATTACTGCTCTCCAGTAACCTAGCTCAGCTGGAAAGCACTCCCACTTGCTACTGCTGGAAATACTTCAACTGCCATGGAAAGTACTCCTGAAAGGGAGGATCTACTGCGGAGCTTGGCAGTTGAAACCAAAGCTGCTCTTAATGGTGTGACCAAATGTGGTGAAGGTACATAAAAGAAGAAGTGCCTGTTCGTCTGTAACAGTTTGTATACCTTTACTGACTAAAAACAGTCAATTACAAAATAACTAAAGTTAAAGCTGTCATTTTCAAATGAAACTCCAGCAAAGGATATATGGATAATTTCCTGAAGTAAACTTGATCAAAACATGTTTCTGTTTGACAACATTACTATATAGAAGGAAAAAAATTAACAACCTGAAATTTAAATAAAGGGTCCCAGTAACCTTACTCTCCTCCATACAAAATACAAGGAATAATAAGATTGATGCACTTGAAGAAAAGACAGTCTGAAGCAAAACATAAAAATAAAAAAAGAGTACTGTAGCATATTTAATTACCATGAAAATCCATTTAATGGATACCATTTACTTCAAAGAGAACACAGGACTGTTTAAGATGCATGCATCATTTCCTGTGCATAATTGTCAAGAAACCAACATTCATCAAGTGCCTTCCAGCCAATCACCTTTTACAGTAGTTAAAAGTCACTATTTTTAATAAAATTTAGTGAGCATCTGACATGCACAAGCACACACACACAAACTTACACATATGCAAACTGTTAAGGAGGATGAGTTCAGCTTCACATTCCTTAAAAAGTGTCTGATTTACAGTCAGGAATTCGCTGCCAAAATTTGTATAAGATAAAAAAAACTACTGAAAGTTGTGCAACAGCACCTGGCCAATGAAGTTACATAACTAGTCTGCAAATGAATTGGTATGAGAGCTATTTAACCCCTTAAGGCAAGGCGATCATGTTTCATGAATACTTGTGTGATCACTTGTCTAGCAAGGTCATCGTCCTTCCCACAGTCTGTCATGTGCACCACCAGTTATAGACAACCAAGTATACAGTACTGTAATAATTACATACGATGCCCACCAGATCCTCCTGGGTGGAGGGATAGAGCCATCTGGCAAACACTCCCCTCACCTAAAAGAAATCTCTTCTTTCCCCAGTTTGAGAGCACAACTCCAGTGGCACCCCCATCAAAAATCTGACTGCAAGCGCATCACCTAACTCCTCCCCTCACCTACCCCACCTCTACTTTCAACCGCTGTTCTCACCTGCTGCTTACCTCCCATATTTAAAACAAAATTAATCCACATTTGTTTTTCTTCTCTGTTAATATTTGATCATTGTTTCAGCTGTTTGCTGGCCTTTGTACCTACTGTGTGGTTCTGAATTAGTTCTACACTTATTTCTTGTTGCTGACCGGGATGGTCTTGGTGGTCTCCCTTTTCAGTGGAGGCTTGAAGAGAAAATCTCCAGTTAAAAAGTAGGCAGTTTTAAACAGCAGCAAAAAATGTAAAGCTTAACGTCAGAATATAGGCATATAAGAACTGAAAAGGAACTATACTAGAGAAAATCAGCAATATGTAAAATATAGTCATAACACATTACTACATGACAAGTGAGGTTTAAAATGTCAAATTACAAGTTTACATTTATGGGTTAGAAGAAATAAGAGAGGAGGTGTAGGAAGTATGAGAAGAAAGTGGGGGGGATACGGGAACAAAAACAGACAGTAGGTGCGGAAGGGTGAGCAATGTTTACAGTTGTTAGGTGATACAGACAAAAAGAAAGTTGTAGAGAATCTGAGGTGGATATAGAAAGTAGTGAGATTATAAGCTGGAATTTTTTTGGAGATAAAAATCTGCCACAGGCAAATAGAGCCAATAGAAGTGAGTGGCAGTAAACTATAGAGACAGAAGACAGTAGAGTAATGTAGGTGACTTACGGCCAAACAAATTTAGCCTGGGGAGGTACAAGAGCAGAGCCAAATGTTTTTTAAAATTGAGTTTTTGCAAGTTTTTGAATCTGGACAGGTCAGTTTGTTGTCCAGTGATAGCAGGGATAGAATTCCAGATTTTGGAGACATAATTTGAGTATAAGAACAGACTAACAGAGTTATGGGTTTTAGTGTTGGTTAACAGGGACTTGTACGTGGAGCCTAGTGATTGTGCAGGGGAGTATGGTTCCACTAATGCTTGGAATGCAAGACAATTATGATGCTTGTACATTATATTATAAACAGTTGTTCACTGGGTGAGGAAGTTCTACCCAACCTGCTTTAAGGTTAAACAGTGGAGAATTTAGCAGATTGGTTAGTGGCAAATTTAATAATCTTGTTACAGCACTGTTCAGTTTTTGTTAGCAGAGATTCTAAGGGGCCTTTTTTATTTGGCGTGACAATATCACATGATTTGAGTCTAAAGCGGGAGTAGAAGCTGCAGGTTCTGCTTCGGACATGCGGGCCTACAGCTGCAGCATCAATCCCCTTGTTAGTCTGGGCCTGGGTCTATAAACATGAAAACTACACGTGACCACATTAGTAGCAGTAAAAATCAGAAGAGCCATGCTTACCTAGGAGGCAAACAAAGGAGAGCCCTTCATTTCAGCAGCAATGTGCACAAATAGGTAAAAGCATAGTGCACAGGAGACACCTGATACCAGGTAAGTGCATTTTTCTCACACAGTATGTTTTAGTAAAAATATTTAAGACCCAAGATAAACAAGGGCAACACTATGACCATAAGGCATAACAAATCAATAACTATAGAGTAAAAGTTCATGTAATATACTTTCAGGTGACTAAGCTATATTTCCTTCTAACAAAGTATAACAGTAAGTAAAATACCTCACAGCCCAGCCCATCATCCAAGTAACCACAGTACCACAAAGAACCAGAGATAATGACAAAAATAACTGGGGACAAATCAGAGACATCATCAAATACAGATGAAACACAAGCAGGTCCACCACAGGATGAGGGTGACAATAATCATCAAATACAGATGCTGCTCACACAGGAATGCAAATGTACTGGAACTACCATAGCTGATATTGCTAACAGAGTGCAATCATAACAGCTGTTAACTGTTCAGGGTTACCACTACTTATGAATTCTACAAGGTGACGGCTAGGCAAAAGTCAAGGAAAAGTCGGGGACAATCCTTTTAATTCCTAGGGTATTACAAGCTGTGTACAAAGTCATAGCTTTTTTCCTTGCATCTGGTTTTAACTGTTAGCCTAGTATTAACCTAGGATTCCTCTGTATCTGTTTCACTTGCACCTAAAGGCAGATATAGCTGTGTTTGTTACAAGCATTTGGAGCTATATATTGATATTCCAAAATCAAATGGAAGTCACATTCCTAAGTCTAAGACGAACATCAAATGTTCTACAAATAGGGACCCTGCAAAATAGTGTATAAGGATTTCATCTATACTATCCGTACTGATAACCAGTAAACCTACATTTCCCTACAAACAAACATATCATCTCCAGCACAGCCTCCACAAAAGAACGTACAGACTATAACATAGTTTCAAAACCTGGAATGGTAACTAGGTTCATTAGGAACTTAAAAATCATTCTCTCAAAAACATGAGGCTTTCAAAGATGGAAATGACCCTCTGTGTGAGACTATTGAGGCAGGATCAGGTTCACCCCTCTGGCCAGCTGGGAACCCTACTCCCTAAGCAAGTTGGCTTTAGATCTATACTGTTGCTCCTCCTACTACATCTAACCAATCAAAATCAATCATGTGATCAAAACCCTCCAGTAGTCTTCAAAGGTCAAGATACAGCAGTAATTACTGCATTGCCTGTTTGGATACTTCTAGCTTTCTTTACAGCAGTCTATCAGCCAGCATTATCCACCTTTAATTAAATACAAACTGTATGGCTAAAAAGCATGGGAAAAAAAGAAGCCAAAAAAATGAACAACTGCAACAAATAAAAAATTTAAATCAATGCAAACTATTCTTTAAAATACACAAAATGACAAGCTTTCAAGCACTGTTTGTCTCCATGTCAGTTTCAAAGAAATATAATTTGTAACTGCATATCCATGTAGCCAAGACAAAAGACAACCAACCACCTAATACACACAACATTAAATTATTAAAGTTCACTTAAGATCAGTTATACTGTCTGGCCTACTGTTTAACAGAGACATTCCAAAAAAAAAGGGGGGGGGGTGGGGACTTTATAACCCTTTTTGCAACTTGAATTAAGCAAAAATAGTCACTAGAATATAGCTTTCAAAAACATTATAATAATTACCAAAAAAGTATAATCTACAAACTATTCATATAGTTAAATAAAATGAATTTCATGTTATAAATCATCACTGTCTGCACAACACAGAAGGTGTATTATGTGCATCCTTTACTTGTTCTGAACCCCCCCCCCCCATCACTCTTCCTTAGCCAGTGGCAACATAATACCTCTCATGTTGCAATCGCAGTAAACCTTATTGATGAATTTCTTCACACTCTCTGGTTCCAAACAGGCTGGTGTCAGAATTACACTGACGAGTGTTACATGAATAACATTAAAGTGGTACCCTTAACACTAACTTCTGTCTTACAGATTCATAAGTACTTACTAGGCTGTTGATCTGAGGACACTGACACCAGGTTTGGGGGAGTCTAGCTTTACATTTTCATGGTTTTTATCCCTCATATTTTGCATGTGAATAACCTAGTGGCAGGCAGAACAAGGATATGTTGTGACCTTCACTTGTTGCTCCTATCCAAGAGGGAAATGGGTGTTAAACTGATGGTGAATTTGTGGTTTTCCATCCATTTGTACAAATTACATTTGAACAGAGTAAGAGAACTGCTTTATGTGGAATGGAAGATGTTCCCATAAAAGCAGTACTATACTCTCTGTATTACAAACCTATCCCCCCAACATGTCCTGTCTGTGTCGCAAAAGAGAATAAGACTCCTGTGAGTGGGTGTTCATGCAACCACTGGACTTGCAAAAGTGTAATAGATCACAAAGGATAGGGTCTTGCAAAAGTGTAATAGATCACAAAGGATAGGGTCTTGAAAAAGTGTAATAGATCACAAAGGATAGGGTCTTGAAAAAGTGTAATAGATCTCAAAGAATAGGGTCTTGCAAAAGTGTAATAGATCACAAAGGATAGGGTCTTGCAAAAGTGTAATAGATCACAAAGGATAGGGTCTTGCAAAAGTGTAATAGATCACAAAGGATAGGGTCTTGCAAAAGTGTAATAGAGCACAAAGGATAGGGTCTTGCAAAAGTGTAATAGATCACAAAGGATAGGGTCTTGCAAAAGTGTAATAGATCACAAAGGATAGGGTCTTGCAAAAGTGTAATAGATCACAAAGGATAGGGTCTTGCAAAAGTGTAATAGAGCACAAAGGATAGGGTCTTGCAAAAGTGTAATAGATCTCAAAGAATAGGGTCTTGCAAAAGTGTAATAGATCACAAAGGATAGGGTCTTGCAAAAGTGTAATAGATCACAAAGGATAGGGTCTTGAAAAAGTGTAATAGATCACAAAGGATAGGGTCTTGCAAAAGTGTAATAGATCACAAAGGATAGGGTCTTGCAAAAGTGTAATAGATCACAAAGGATAGGGTCTTGCAAAAGTGTAATAGATCACAAAGGATAGGGTCTTGAAAAAGTGTAATAGATCTCAAAGAATAGGGTCTTGCAAAAGTGTAATAGATCACAAAGGATAGGGTCTTGCAAAAGTGTAATAGATCACAAAGGATAGGGTCTTGCAAAAGTGTAATAGATCACAAAGGATAGGGTCTTGCAAAAGTGTAATAGAGCACAAAGGATAGGGTCTTGCAAAAGTGTAATAGAGCACAAAGGATAGGGTCTTGCAAAAGTGTAATAGAGCACAAAGGATAGGGTCTTGCAAAAGTGTAATAGAGCACAAAGGATAGGGTCTTGCAAAAGTGTAATAGAGCACAAAGGATAGGGTCTTGCAAAAGTGTAATAGATCACAAAGGATAGGGTCTTGCAAAGGTGTAATAGATCACAAAGGATAGGGTCTTGCAAAGGTGTAATAGATCACAAGGGATAGGGTCTTGCAAAAGTGTAATAGAGCACAAAGGATAGGGTCTTGCAAAAGTGTAATAGATCACAAAGGATAGGGTCTTGCAAAAGTGTAATAGAGCACAAAGGATAGGGTCTCTTGAGGCTGCATTTGCAAGGCAGAGGATGCCTCAAAAAAGACATACTTTTATCTTATTACTATTACTATTACTAGTAGTACTATTAGTAGTAGTAACTGCTTGTTTTTGACCAGGTTAGTCCTACTAGACTAGTGGCCTCTTTTCTGGGGAGACTCAAGATGGTATTTTTAGTAACTAGGGACATTTGGTCACAACACCAATTAATTTATGAAATAATACCAATGAGGCGTTATAAGAAATATGAAAAATATTGAAAAAATTTGTATGCATGTGCCTATAAATATGTACATTTTAAATATGTAAATAATGTTTTTAAGTTGTGTGAAATAATGGACCCCTACTCCTTTCGATAAGTACCACAGGATCTTTTACATCCATCTTAGTTGCCATAAACTCTCGCAGATGAGGCTTTGGTTTAATGTCTCATCAGAAGGACAACATGCTCAAGAGGTCATCACTACGTAATACCCCTGCACACCTAACTGTCAGAAATACAGATTTTTTTTGGACGGCAGTGCCTGTATAAATATCTTTATTTACTGATTTATTCAATTTGGTAACCGAGATAGAGTAATGATCCAAATGGATTCATTTCAGTCTCACCCTGGACCAGGGTTGCCAGATTTCCAGCACCCCAGGTAGGGACAAAAAAGAAGGAGAAGGTCTCTCACGGCAAGTGAAGACCAAACAAAAAAAAAAAAAAAAAAAGGTCTTTAATGCGGAACAGAGTTCCACATTAAAGAACGGAGCTCAGTCAGTAGCTCTGCACTAAACACGGAGCTTCTCATGTTTAATGCATTGCAGTTCCGCATTCAACACAAGTAGCTCCGTGTTTAGCGATTTTTGATTGGCCCATATACCGGCATATGGGCCAATCAAAAATCACTAAACACGGAGCTTCTTGCGTTTAATGTGCACAATGAACACAAGAAGCTCCGTGTTTAGCAATTTTTGATTGGCCCGTATGCCAGGTATACGGGACAATCAAAAAACAAACAAAGCGGAGGCTGGCCGGGATTTAGACCAGCAGGGCGGGACTTGGGATCAGGCTGCTGATCTCGGGACAGTCCCGCCCAAATAGGGACATCTGGCAACCCTGCCCTGGACAAATATAAATGACAGCAGGCAAGCAAGTAAACAATAAGTATTATGATTACAAAATAAAATGTGTGAAATTAGCAATTAATTAATAACTGTAATAATAATACAAGTACACCGTACAGGGGACAATAGGAAGGGATGGTTAGAATAAGAAGGGAAGAAGAAAGTGTAAAAGATAACAAACGTACACAGAAATTAATTATATACAATACATACAATGTGGAAGAGATGTTGCATATTAGTTTAGGGAAATAAGGTGAGAAGGACAAAGCTGCCTGACTGGTGATGGGGGCCAGGTTTATAACCCATCAAACTACATCGGTTGTACCCCATGTAAATACTGTAAAAATGGGTAATTAGGTGACTGGACTCATATTTTCTGTTTCCATAAGAAAGTAGAATTTTTTTAGGAAGGCTAAACAAGAAATATAAAGTATTACAGCAATGCAGATTGACATAGATTCCTCATTATGATGTAAAAGGTGGGTTCTAATAATGAGCTAATATTATCAGATACACTGTTGTTATTGGTTAAAAAAGCCACAATACAAAAAAAAAGAAAAACGATGCTCCTCCTACTAAGGAGAAGGCTGGGCTTAATATATTTAAGGAAGGCGCTATCTGATGAACATGTATCATACACAGATAAAAGGCTAAGGAAAATGCTGCCTTTCAAATGGTCACCTTGGACATCAGCAAATAGTCTGGAATTTTAAACATGGAATATGTCTCCAACAGAGACAACAGTGGCTTTTAATTACATTAACAAATATGACTGCTGCTGAATTTCTCTCTTGATGTTAACATCTATATTTCTAAGTGCTTGCTGGCTGATACTGGTAATATCTTGTTTTTAGTAAATTATGGTTGACAAACTGATCTGTTGCTTCGATGTACAAAAAACAGGACCAGAGCTATGACTAAAGCTAAAATATGAGCTAAAATATGCAACTGGATCCTCGACTTCCTGACTGAAAGGCCACAAATAGAGCTGGAATACATCACTCAAACAGCATCACCCTAAACACCAGGGTCCCACAAGGTTGTGTACTCAGTCCACTTCTTTTCACATTTCTAACACATAACTGCACGGCTAAGCATCATTCAGACAGAATCATCAAATTTGTAGATGACACCACAGTAATCGGCCTTATCAATAAAGAAGATGAGTGAGCCTACAGGGAGGAGCTGACCCAACTCATTCACTGGTGCACTGACAACTTAGCACTAAATGCTGGGAAAACCAAGGAAATCATCATCGATTTTAGGAAGGTAAATAAGCCACACACCCCTATCGTCATCAATGGTGCCACAGCGGAGAGAGTTAATAGCACCAAATTCCTAGGGATACATATCTCGCAAGACCTCAGTTGGGCCACAAACA